>NW_027200858.1:0-16262 GCF_038502225.1 Cherax quadricarinatus
AACCGGCAGGGTGGGACACCACATAGCAAGATGTAACCGGCTGGGTGGGATACCACATAGCAAGATGCAACCGGCTGGGTAGGATACCACATAGCAAGATACAACCGGCTGGGTAGGATACCACATAGCAAGATGCAACCGGCTGGGTGGGATACCACATAGCAAGATGCAACCGGCTGGGTGGGATACCACTTAGCAAGATGCAAAGGGCTGGGTGGGATACCACATAGCAAGATGCAACCGGCTTGGTGGGATACCACATAGCAAGATGCAAAGGGCTGGGTGGGATACCATATAGCAAGATGCAACCGGCTGGGGGGATACCACATAGCAAGATGCAACCGGCTGGGTGGGATACCACTTAGAAAGATGCAACCGGCTGGGTGGGATACCACATAGCAAGATGCAACCGACTGGGTGGGATACCACATAGCAAGATGCAACCGGCTGGGTAGGATACCACATAGCAAGATGCAACCGACTGGGTGGGATACCACATAGCAAGATGCAACCGGCTGGGTAGGATACCACATAGCAAGAGGCAACCGACTGGGTGGGATACCATATAGCAAGATGCAACCGGCTGGGTAGGATACCACATAGCAAGTTGCAACCGGCTGTGTGTGATACCACATAGCAAGATGCAACCGGCTGGCTAGGATACCACATAGCAAGATGGAACCGGCTGGGTGGGATACCACATAGCAGGATGCAACCGGCTGGGTAGGATACCACATAGCAAAATGCAACCGGCTGGGTGGGATACCACATAGCAAGATGCAACCGGCTGGGTAGGATATCACATAGCAAGATGCAACCGGTTGGGTGGGATACCACATAGCAAGATGCAACCGGCTGGGTGGGATACCACATAGCAAGATGCAACCGGCTGGGTAGGATACCACATAGCAAGATGCAACCGGCTGGGTGGGATACCACATAGCAAGATGCAACCGGCTGGGTGGGATACCACATAGTAAGATGCAACCGGCTGGGTGGGATACCACATAGCAAGATGCAACCGGCTGGCTGGGATACCACATAGCAAGATGCAAATGGTTGGGTGGGATACCTCATAGCAAGATGCAACCGGCAGGATGGGATACCACATAGCAAGATGTAACCGGCTGGGTAGGATACCACATAGCAAGATGCAACCGGCTGGGTGGGATACCACATAGCAAGATGCAACCGACCGGGTGGGATACCACATAGCAAGATGCAACCGGCTGGGTAGGATACCACATAGCAAGATGCAACCGACTGGGTGGGATACCACATAGTAAGATGCAACCGGCTGGGTGGGATACCACATAGCAAGATGCAACCGGCTGGCTGGGATACCACATAGCAAGATGCAAATGGTTGGGTGGGATACCTCATAGCAAGATGCAACCGGCAGGATGGGATACCACATAGCAAGATGTAACCGGCTGGGTAGGATACCACATAGCAAGATGCAACCGGCTGGGTGGGATACCACATAGCAAGATGCAACCGACCGGGTGGGATACCACATAGCAAGATGCAACCGGCTGGGTAGGATACCACATAGCAAGATGCAACCGACTGGGTGGGATACCACATAGCCAGATGCAACCGGCTGGGTAGGATACCACATAGCAAGATGCAACCGACTGGGTGGGATACCATATAGCAAGATGCAACCGGCTGGGTAGGATACCACATAGCAAAATGCAACCGGCTGGGTGGGATACCACATAGCAAGATGCAACCGGCTGGGTAGGATATCACATAGCAAGATGCAACCGGTTGGGTGGGATACCACATAGCAAGATGCAACCGGCTGGGTGGGATACCACATAGCAAGATGCAACCGGCTGTGTAGGATACCACATAGCAAGATGCAACCGGCTGGGTGGGATACCACATAGCAAGATGCAACCGGCTGGGTGGGATACCACATAGTAAGATGCAAACGGCTGGGTGGGATACCACATAGCAAGATGCAACCGGCTGGGTGGGATACCACATAGCAAGATGCAACCGGTTGGGTGGGATACCACATAGCAAGATGCAACCGGTTGGGTGGGATACCACATAGCAAGATGCAACCGGCTGGGTGGGATACCACATAGCAAGATGCAACCGGCTGGGTAGGATACCACATAGCAAGATGCAACCGGCTGGGTGGGATACCACATAGCAAGATGCAACCGGCTGGGTAGGATATCACATAGCAAGATGCAACCGGTTGGGTGGGATACCACATAGCAAGATGCAACCGGCTGGGTGGGATACCACATAGCAAGATGCAACCGGCTGGGTAGGATACCACATAGCAAGATGCAACCGGCTGGGTGGGATACCACATAGCAAGATGCAACCGGCTGGGTGGGATACCACATAGCAAGATGCAACCGGCTGGGTGGGATACCACATAGCAAGATGCAACCGGCTGGGTGGGATACCACATAGCAAGATGCAACCGGTTGGGTGGGATACCACATAGCAAGATGCAACCGGCTGGATGGGATACCACATAGCAAGATGTAACCGGCTGGGTAGGATACCACATAGCAAGATGCAACCGGCTGGGTGGGACACCACATAGGAAGATACAACCGGCTGTGTGGGATACCACATAGCAAGATGCAACCGGCTGGGTGGGATACCACGTAGCAAGATGCAACCGGCTGGGTGGGATACCACATAGCAAGTTGCAACCGGCTGGGTGGGATACCACATACCAAGATGCAAACGGCAGGTTAGGATACCACATAGCAATATACAACCGGCTGGGTGGGATACCACATAGCAAGATGCAACCGGCTGGGTGGGATACCACATAGCAAGATGCAACCTGCTGGGTCGGATACCACATAGCAAGATGCAACTGGCTGGGTCGGATACCACATAGCAAGATGCAACCGGAAGGGTGGGATACCACATAGCAAGATGCAACCGGCTGGGTGGGATACCACATAGCAAGATGCAACCGGCTGGGTAGGATACCACATAGCAAGATGCAACCGACTGGGTGGGATACCATATAGCAAGATGCAACCGGCTGGGTGGGATACCACATAGCAAGATGCAACCGGCTGGGTAGGATTCCACATAGCAAGATGCAACCGGCTGGGTGGGATACCACATAGCAAGATGCAACCTGCTGGGTGGGATACCACATAGCAAGATGCAACCGGCTGGGTAGGATACCACATAGCAAGATGCAACCGGCTGGGTGGGATACCACATAGCAAGATGCAACCGGCTGGGTGGGATACCACATAGCAAGATGCAACCGGCTGGGTGGGATACCACATAGCAAGATGCAACCGGCTGGGTGGGATACCACATAGCAAGATGCAACCGGCTGGGTGGGATACCACATAGCAAGATGCAACCGGCTGGGTGGGATACCACATATCAAGATGCAACCGGCTGGGTGGGATACCACACAGCAAGATGCAACCGGCTGGGTGGGATACCACATAGCAAGATGCAAAGGGCTGGGTAGGATACCAAATAGCAAGATGCAACCGGTTGGGTGGGATACCACATAGCAAGATGCAACCGGCTGGGTGGGATACCACATAGCAAGATTCAACTTGAGATAACTGGCTTTTTCCAAAGCCCTGGTAAACAATCGAAAGATCCAACGGGATTCAGAGTTAGTGTGGGCTGCCAACTTGAAACAATTTAAAAGGTCGTTGTGGATAAGCTACCTGCTATCATACACATAAATGTTTCCTGGATATCGTTGCTTCCTTGAGGAAAGGCAATGTAGAGTTAGCTGATCTTGACTTTCAGTCCGATATCGTCCGGGCCCAAAGATCTGCTCAGTGGCAGTGGCAGTGGCAGTTAATGGCATTTTCCTGCTAACCACTGCTTGTGGTCAAATGATCTTTCCGCCACTTCCCTGGCAATATAAACACAAATGCAGTATAATGTGATCCTTTATTGACTACGTTTCGCCCACACAGTGGGCTTTTTCAAGTCACAAACAGAACTACCTGGGGTGGAAGGAACGCGAGTATTTATAGTCCAGCTGAGGTCAGGTGAAGAATGCTGCATCTGATGATGTACCGAGTGGGGTTATAGAGTCTAAAAACTTGGGTAGCTTGGAAAGGAGATTGGATAAGTTGTGAGCAGACCTTCTACAGTGTTCTTATGTGGGATAGCGATGAAGAAGTTTCTTGGCAAGTGGTTCAGCTATGTTATAGAAGCCACTATTCTGGTTGAAGTTGTCGGATATAGAAATGAGTGATGATTCCAGGATTCTTCGGTATTGAGTGTTGTCTTCTGTGGCGATAAGTCTTGAGTTTCTGTAGTTTATCAAGTGGTTGTGTGAATTACGGTGTTGTACTGCATTTGTGTTTATATTGCCATTGTGTCGGTATTTTATACCATTTATTTCCATCGCCACTTCCCTGGAGTGAGGGAAGAGATGGTTGAGGGCCTGACACTGAAAAGAGTCATAGTGACTGGAATCACCATCAACCACGTCCCTCACCAGTAATCTCTTCTGTTAGAGAAGACAGAATCAGTGGATAAGCTATGGAATTTGGATAATATAGTTATCGATGTTAATAAATCCAGTCTTGAGGAGAGCGAGACTTACAACCATTATCTTGGCACTGTCGATTACTGGGATGGACAGTACTGGGCCAGGTTACCGTGGAAGTTATACAAGCCACATTTATCCACTAATTATCACATGACTTATAAGAGCATAAGAATGGAGGAACACTGCAGACGACCTACTGGCCTATACAAGGCAGGTCCTCATCGAAACACCCCTTCCCGAAGCTACTCAAGAATATACTCCCGTAACCACGACACCAGTCAAACTCAGCCCCTCCCGCTCATATATTTGTCCAATCTCTTCTTAAAGCTGCCCTGGATCCTAGCCTCGATTACCCAGTTGAGACTCAGATACATGAGTTAGGGAAGTACCTAGAACTACTCAGAATGTATAACGAAATCATACTTGATAAGTTACATAACCGCTTCATTAACCAAGTGATTAATGATAAGCCACCCACAGATCACTATAATGGGGTCATTAAGGATTCTCACTCCATACCCTGCCGAGTCGTGCATAATTGCAGCGCACGCGCGTCTAGTGACGTAGCTAGTCATAATGATTGCCGGATGACGGGACCTCTCTTGACAGAGAAGTCAGGCGACGTGTTAATTAAATTTCGCTCAAATCCTTATGCCTACACGGCTGATATCTCAAGGGCTTTCTTGAGACTGGGTTTACAACCAGGGGATCAAGATAATATTCACTTCCTGTGACCAGAAACTCACCATGACCCCCAAAGCACTGTTAAACGAATCCTTTCAGGTTAGTTTTACTCGGTGCTACTTCCTTGTCCTTCTTACTGGAGGCTTTGCTTATCACTCATTTTGAGGAAATCGACGAAGACTCTTAAAACCGTCTTGAGTAAGAGTTCCTCTGTAGACAATCTCCAAGGGACCATGGTCACCAAGGAGGGCACAAAGGTCCTTTATGGGGAAGCAAACCAAGAAATGTCTAGCGCTAACCTGCCACTCAGAAGCTGGAATACGAATTCAGACACCTTGAAGAAAGGCATTAAGTCGGACTTTCCTGAAGCTGAAGTACCAAGTAGTAATAACATGACAGAGCTGGTATGACATACACTGGACGATTTACAAATAACCCGCACATAAGAGAAAAGCTTACGACGACGTTTCGGTCCGACTTGGACCATTGACAAAGTCACACTGTCCAAGTCGGACCGAAACGTCGTCGTAAGCTTCTCTCTTTTATGTGCGGGTTATTTGTGTATCATTCCAGTCACGGTATTGTGCCTTTTTTTTTGTTATTACTGGACGGTTTCTTAAGCCTCAAGGCAGTGAACCTCAAGCCTAGTAATGACCTCACTAAATGTAGTTTTTTATCTGAGGTGTCTTGTTATTTTGATCCACTGAGACTTATTAGTCTCGTCACCATGAAAGGTAAGATTCTGATACAGGAGGCGTGGAGACTCATGCATAGATGGGGCGACAGTTTGTCCATAGAGATATGTAAGGCTTGGAGGGGCATTATTGTTGAGTTCAGTCATCTCAACCAGATTAAATTCACGAGACAGTTGTGTCAAGAATGCAAGACCAACATGTTATATGTGTTGTGACGCTTCAACAGTTGGTTATGGCGCCGTCACCTATGTCAGCGACAGAGAAGAGTGTCAGTCACCTTCAATGCCAGAGTAGCATCTCTGAAATCCAAAACAGAAGTAAACTTAGGTTACGCGCAGAATCTGGTGGCCGAGATTAAGGAGATGCAATCTAATTATCTCTTCCTTCATGTCCCTACCAAGGAAATCCCAGCTGACATGTTATCTCGCGGGGGCGAACTCAATAAATTCCTGGGTAATGAGTTATGGTTCCACGGACCCAACTAGCTGTCACACGAAGGCAACTGGCAGCCACACGAAGGCAACTGGCAGCCACACGAAGGCAACTGGCAGCCACACGAAGGCAACTGGCAGCCATACGAAGGCAACTGGCAGCCACACGAAGGCAACTGGCAGCCACACGAAGGCAACTGGCAGCCACACGAAGGCAACTGGCAGCCATACGAAGGCAACTGGCAGCCACACGAAGGCAACTGGTAGCCATACGAAGGCAACTGGCAGCCACACGAAGGCAACTGGCAGCCACACGAAGGCAACTGGCAGCCACAGAAATCCCACATCATGGAAGCAGTCTGCTTGAACACAGATGTCGCGCCTAAGTTGCCTATTCGTGGGTCTATGTACTTTTCGATGGATAAAATCATGAGAGTATCATCTTATGTCTTCAGATTCCCTGAGATAAAGAAAAATGATAAGTCCTTTGAACCCATGAGGTACTGGGTGAAAAAAATACGAAGGTAAGCAGAGCAAGCGTACATAGGAATGGAAATTTTAGGTCAAGTTCTTCGCAATCTTGTTCGTTGTCAGTGACCAGGCAACAGATAGGAGAGAAAAATTTCCCCACAGGCAAGGTAAAAGCATGTGAGCACCGACCCATATGACTCTAGGACCGTCTACTGGTTACCTCCCAACTCTCGTCCCCTCACCCCCACATTTCGAGGTAAGAGTAAGTAAGTAAGTAAGTTTATTCAGGTATACACAAATACAGTTACATAGAATTATCATACATAGCAGCATATGTGTAGAGAACCTAGGGGGTTGCTTCTGAGGGATGCTTCTGAAGTTTAGAGAAAGCAAGGTCACTGTCAACTAATCTAATTCCCCATGAAATCTTGTTACCTTAGTGGTTAATACACCCACACACCCACTGCAACCGTAACACATTGCAACATATAGGTGACAGTGTCTGTTATACAAGTCATTCCTAGTGATAGAGAACATGCTGACTTCTTAGTATATCTAGGAATAGAGTGATATTACAATTCTTAGGATATGTTAGCAAGCTCTGTATGGAGCAACGTAGGTAAATATGAAAGAAATAGGTGGAAATATAAACACAAATGCAGTATAATGTGATCCTTTATTGACAACGTTTCACCCACACAGTGGGCTTTTTCAAGTCACACACGGATCCGTGTGTGACTTGAGAAAGCCCACTGTGTGGGTGAAACGTTGTCAATAAAGGATCACATTATACTGCATTTGTGTTTATATTTCCATTGTGTCGGTATTTTATACCATTTATTACCAAAGAAATAGGTAAATATGCAGGGATCTATGTAGTAATCTTCGGGTGTTTTCTGAAACATTCCCTGACTTATGGAATTACAGGGTGACAACAAGCACATCTATACAAAGTTATAAAACACCTGAGTGTGTGGGGAAATTAACCACTTAGGTAACGTAATTTGATGGTTGATGGTGACTGAATGCGGTTGTGGGCTGACGATTATCGTTGTCCGTTGTATGGTTTGTTTGCAATCGTGTCATTACGATTTCGTGAGTCTTGTGTCCAGAGTTACAAATAGGAATATTGTGCAACCAGCACTTGTGTTACATGGTTGTATCAAGCATTATGACCAGTGATGCTGCAGTCTCATCCCACGTACCCAAGGCATTTCTTGATACACTGATTGCCATTCCTCTCTGTAAACCAAAATAAATGAAAATGAACAGATGTCAATGAATAAAAGAATAAATGGGGATTCAAACCGTTGTGCATCCATTTAGCAGGCTCAGCTCAATACCACACAAATACAGATCTTAGACAGAGAGTGATTCTTAAGGTAGTAATTCAGTGACATGATTGTATAAGCTGCCACTATCTGTGATATGACTGTTAATAAGGATTCTTCATATGTGTCTAATTCTTCTAGAGAGCTTTGTATGTGAGTAGTGTATCCTGACGATTTCCACAAGGTGAGCTTCCCCATCAATACTATCAACCTCATTATTTGTTCTACTGAAAGCTATTGATGCTCATCTGTTCTCGTAACCCTTCAAGTCATATAAACCCAAAGTAAAACTTCTTGAACGACATTATATAAACCCAAGATAAGACTACTGGAACGGCATTGTATAGTGAAATCTGATAATAGTTGCCGGTTTGTCCTTGACAGTGTGTACGTATGTTACTGTTTCCTCTTGAATACCATCGTCTGCCTCCACAATTTTACAACCTAAGAGTACTTGTACTAGCTCAGAAACCTAGCACTATCTAAGGTATACTGCCTTCACCTGTAATGATATCCACAACAGTGGACTAAAACTCGAGTATCTTGAGCGGTTGAAAGGAAACAGGCGCAACGTTTCGTGCCAGAGATCGACCAACGGACCCCTCATATAGTGAAGGTCCGCAGATTAATCATGGCAGATACGGAAAATTAGTATCATTTTTCATCCCTTGAGTTACCATTGTCTCAAATTTCAATTTTCTTCGAGTACTGTATCACTATAGAGTTTCTTTTGCTACTGTTAGTTATGTAAACTATCAGACCTCAGAGGCTGACCTGAAACCGACTCACTATCACCACAATTTATCGTTTCTTGTTAGAGCAAAGGAAAGGTATAATAGCCGCGTGTGTGTCATTATTGAGCCGGAAATCATAAAAGCGTAATGGCTACAAGCAATCTCCTACAGTATCACCATAACACACTTCTTTAATTTTGCGTCCAGTCTACTACCTAGTTGCTGTCATTGTCGTTTCCCTAATCACGCCGCGAATTTTCGCCCATGCTGCCATTTCCCTAATCTCCTGCCTAAATTAACTAAAGTTCTTGCTTTAAAATCTGAGAGAGAGAGAGAGAGTGTGTGTGAGAGAGAGAGAGAGAGAGAGAGAGAAAGAGAGAGAGAGAGAGAGAGAGAGAGAGAGAGAGAGAGAGAGTTTGTGATTGAGAGAGAGAGAGAGAGAGAGAGTTTGTGATTGAGAGAGAGCAAGAGAGAGAGAGAAGTTGATAAATTAGACACATGTGCAACTCTTGGGTATCTTTATTGAGGAAACTTTTGCCACACAGTGGCTTCATCAGTCCATACAAAGGATAAACTTGAAGAACAGGAGGAGAATGAGGTAATCAGTCCCTCAGCCTTGAGTCGATGTGGTCAGTCCATCAATCTTGAATAGAATGAGGGACTGATTACCTCATTCTCCTCCTGTTCTTCAAGTTTATCCTTTGTATGGACTGCTGAAGCCACTGTGTGGCGAAACGTTTCCTCAATAAAGATACCCAAGAGTTGCACATGTGTCTAATTTATCAACATGTCGGTTCTCTGAACCATTCATCGTGATAGCACTGGGCTACTGGGTACGTGATAGCACTGGGCTACTGGGTACGTGATAGCACTGGGCTACTGGGTACGTGATAGCACTGGGCTACTAGGTACGTGATAGCACTGGGCTACTGGGTACGTGATAGCACTGGGCTACTGGATACGTGATGTCGCTGGGTTACTGGGTACGTGATAGCACTGGGCTACTGGGTACGTGATAGCACTGGGCTACTGGATACGTGATATCGCTGGATTACTGGGTACGTGATAGCACTGGGCTACTGGGTACGTGATAGCACTGGGCTACTGGGTACGTGATAGCACTGGGCTACTGGGTACGTGATAGCACTGGGCTACTGGGTACGTGATAGCACTGGGCTACTGGGTACGTGATAGCACTGGGCTACTGGGTACGTGATAGCACTGGGCTACTGGATACGTGATATCGCTGGGTTACTGGGTACGTGATAGCACTGGGCTACTGGGTACGTGATAGCACTGGGCTACTGGTGTGTGTGTGTGTGTGTGTGTGTGTGTGTGTGTGTGTGTGTACTCACCTATTTGTACTCACCTATTTGTGGTTGCAGGGGTCGAGTCATAGCTCCTGGCCCCGCCTCTTCACTGATTGCTACTAGGTCCTCTCTCTCCCTGCTCCATGAGCTTTATCATACCTCGCCTTAAAACTATGTATGGTTCCCGCCTCCACTACTTCACTTTCTAGGCTATTCCACGGCTTGACTACTCTATGACTGAAGAAATACTTCCTAACATCCCTTTGATTCATCTGAGTCTTCAACTTCCAATTGTGACCTCTTGTGTCTGTGTCCCATCTCTGGAACATCCCGTCTTTGTCCACCTCGTCTATTCCGCGCAGTATTTTATATGTCGTTATCATGTCTCCCCTGACCCTCCTGGCCTCCAGTGTCGTCAGGCCGATTTCCCTCAACCTTTCTTCGTAGGACAATCCCCGTAGCTCTGGGACTAGTCTTGTTGCAAACCTTTGCACTTTCTCTAATTTCTTGACGTGCTTGACTAGGTGTGGATTCCAAACTGGTGCTGCATACTCCAGTATGGGCCTGACGTAAATGGTATACAGAGTCTTGAACGACTCCTTACTGAGGTATCGGAACGCTATCCGTAGGTTTGCCAGGCGCCCGTATGCTGCAGCAGTTATCTGATTGATGTGCGCCTCAGGAGATATGCTCGGTGTTATACTCACCCCCAGATCTTTTTCCTTGAGTGAGGTTTGCAGACTTTGGCCATCTAAACTATATTGTGTCTGCGGTCTTCTTTGCCCTTCCCCAATCTTCATGACTTTGCATTTGGCGGGGTTAAACTCAAGGAGCCAGTTGCTGGACCAGGCTTGTAGCCTGTCCAGGTCTCTTTGTAGTCCTGCCTGATCCTCATCCGATTTGATTCTTCTCATTAACTTCACATCGTCCGCAAACAAGGACACTTCTGAGTCTATCCCTTCCGTTATGTCATTCACATATACCAAGAACAGCACAGGTCCTAGGACTGACCCCTGTGGAACCCCGCTTGTCACAGGCGCCCACTTTGACACCTCGTCACGTACCATGACTCGTTGTTGCCTCCCTGTAAGGTATTCTCTTATCCATTGCAGTGCCTTTCCTGTTATGTGTGCCTGATCCTCTAGCTTTTGCAGTAACCTCTTGTGAGGAACTGTGTCGAAGGCCTTCTTGCAGTCCAAAAAAATGCAGTCGATCCACCCCTCTCTCTCTTGTCTTACTTCTGTCACCTTGTCATAAAACTCTAATAGGTTTGTGACACAGGATTTTCCCTCCCTGAAACCATGCTGGTTGTCAATTATACACTTGTTTCTTTCCAGGTGCTCCACCACTCTCCTCCTGATGATCTTCTCCATGACCTTGCATACTATACACGTTAGTGATACAGGTCTGTAGTTTAGTGCCTCATGTCTGTCTCCCTTTTTAAAAATTGGGACTACATTTGCCATCTTCCATACCTCGGGGAGTTGCCCAGTTTCAAATGATGTGTTGAAGATCTTTGTTAATGGTACACACAATGTCTCTGCTCCCTCTTTAAGGACCCACGGAGAGATGTTGTCTGGTCCCACCGCCTTTGAGGTGTCAAGTTCGCATAGCAGCTTCTTCACCTCCTCCTTGGTTATATGTACCTCATCCAGCACTTGCTGGTGCACCCCCCTGCTCTGATTTCCTGGAGTCCTACTGGTTTCCACTGTAAATACTTCTTTAAATCTTGTGTTGAGCTCCTGACATACCTCCCGGTCGTTTCTTGTGAATTCCCCATCACCCTTCCTCAGTCTGATTACCTGGTCCTTGACTGTTGTTTTCCTCCTGATGTGGCTGTACAACAGCTTCGGGTCAGTCTTGACTTTCGATGCTATGTCATTTTCGTATTGCCGCTGAGCCTCCCTTCTTATCTGTGCATATTCGTTTCTGGCTCTTCGGCTAATCTCTTTATTTTCCTGAGTTCTCTGTCTTCTGTACCTTTTCCATTCTCTAGTACACCTAGTTTTTGCCTCCCTACACCTTTGGGTGAACCAAGGACTCGTTCTGTTCTTCCCATTATTTCTGTTTCCCTTGGGAACAAACCTCTCCTCTGCCTCCTTGCATTTTGTTGCCACATAGTCCATCATTTCTTGTACTGGTTTTCCTGTCAGTTCCCTCTCCCACTGAATGTCTTGAAAGAAGTTCCTCAAGCCTGAGTAGTTCCCCCTTTTGTAGTTTGGTTTTTCCCACCCTATTCCTGCTGCTCTCTCCACTTGGAGCTCAACTATGTAGTCGAAGCACAGAACCACATGATCACTAGCTCCCAGGGGCCTTTCATACATGATATCCTCGATGTCAGAACTACTCAAGGTGAATACAAGGTCCAGTCTTGCTGGTTCATCCTCTCCTCTCTCTCTGGTAGTGTCTCTAACATGTTGATGCATGAGGTTTTCCAGTACCACATCCATCATCTTGGCTCTCCATGTTTCGGGACCCCCATGGGGCTCCAGGTTTTCCCAGTCAATCTCCTTGTGATTGAAATCACCCATAACTAGTAACTTTGCTCCCCCCATGTGTGCTCTCCTGGCCACCTCGGCTAGTGTGTCGACCATTGCTCTGTTGCTCTCATCGTATTCTTCTCTTGGCCTCCTGCAGTTCTGTGGTGGGTTGTACATTACTGCAATTATCACCTTATGTCCCTCAGACTGGATTGTTCCTACTAAGTAGTCCCTTTCGCCCGTGCCATCCATTCCTTCCATTTTCTCAAACCCCCACTGGTTTTTAATGAGCAGTGCAACTCCTCCTCCCCCTCTCCTCCCTCTGTCTTTCCTGAGGATTTGATATCCGGATGGAAAGATTGAATCTGTTATTATTCTGGTGAGTTTTGTTTCTGTGAGTGCTATTATGTCTGGGGATGTCTCCTTGATTCTTTCGTGCCACTCCTCATACTTATTTGTTATTCCATCTGCATTTGTATACCACACCTTCAACTTCTTTTCTAAGATTGTGGTCTGGGAGGTGTATTGGGGTTGGGGAAGTGGGAGACCTGATAAGGAACTATGGGTGGTTGCTGTGGGGGTGGAGTTTGTAATGCAGTGGGTGGGGGCATTGGATGTGGCATGGGTGTTTTGGTTTAGAGTGTTTGGTTGCACTGGGGTTGACCTGGTTGGGAGGCTTCTATAGGAAGTTGTGAGGGAGGCTGTATTTGATCTTCCTGTGTCTGGGATCTCCTGTCTGTCTTCTCCATCCCCTCTCTTTCCTCCTTTCGCCTTTGTACCATCTCTCTCTGTTTCTGCCTTTCTGCTTGTGTTCTGTCGCGGTCGAGATACACCTTCCTGTATGCCGGCATGTCCCTTAATCGTGCTTTCTCCTGCAGGATCCTGTTCCGAGTCGATTCTGCCTTGAAGGTCACTTTCACTGGCCGGGTTCTTTTTTTTACATACCCCCCTATTCTCCGAAAATTTTCCAGCTGGGTCATGTCGTCTTCTCCTATTGCTTTCATGATGCTTTCAATTGCTTTTTTTCCCCTTGTTTTCTGGCTTCATATGTTTCCCCTTCAACTTCCTGGAGCCCATACACAAAGACTGACCTCACCCTTTCATTCTCCCACTGCATATCCCTGTGTATCCCCTCATTCAATTTGATTTCCTCCATTGCAGCTTTCCTTTCTTCAGTTTCACTAGCTAATGTACTTGGGCTCAGTGGCCTGTCATTTTCCCTTCTCGGCTTTCCCTGGGCTCTGCTGTGGTCTGTTAGGGCCTCCACATATAGCTTAGCTCTTTCATTTACTACAGTCTCCACTGATTGAGCTTCTACATGCTGTTTTGCTCCTTCTTTCCCTACAGTCCCCTTATTTGTGACTGAGGTAGCAGTCTCTGTTGTCAATCCCAAAATGTTCTTTAGTTCTTTAGGCTGTTTCAGATTTTTCAGTTCCTCTTCTAAACTCTGTATCCTGGCCTCTGCTGCTTTGACTTGCACCTCCCACTTCCTGCTTTCCATGTCTATCCTCTCTTCCATTCTCATGCTAAGTTCTTCTAGTTTCTTTTCCCATTCATGTTCCCTTTTTGTGAGCTCTGCTGCCCAATCTTCCTTTGCAGTTTCCTCCTCCTGTCCCTTGGTTTTTCTTGTTGCTCTCTGGCAACCCATTTTTGTTTTATCCTGATTGCCTCAGAGTGGGAAACCTATGTAATTCTGTATGTTAGGTTAGTATTGTGTATGTCAGAGTGTGGGGGGGGGGAGGTAGAGGAGGAACTGTGGCTATGTGGGAGATTAGTGGGAAGGGGGAGTGGGAAGGAGAGTGAAGCAAGTGGGTGAGTGGGAGAGGGAGAGGGGGAAGGAGGGAGAGGTGGGAAGGGGGAGGGTGAAAGAGGGAGGGGAGGGATCAGGTGAAGGAGTGAGATGTCGGTGGGGGAGGGGGGGGAGTATGTGTGAGTCTGGCAATGTGTGTGTGTGTGTGTGTGTGTGTGTGTGTGTGTGTGTGTGTATGTGTGTGTGTGTGTGTGTGTGTGTGGTGTGTGGTGTGTGTTGTGTGGGTGTGGTGTATATATGTGTGTGTGTGTGTGTGGAGTGTGTATGTGGCGTGTGTGGGTGTGTGTGTGTGGTATGTGTGTGTGGGTGGTGTGTGGTGGGGGTGTGTGGGTGTTCGTGCGCACACTAGGCTACGCTACTCTTTTGAAGATTATAAAAAATTTTTTTCACAATCAATTCCTTATTAATATACACTAATATATACTATATAATATTAATTGTGTACACTTGTGTTTGTGTGTGTTTTGTGTTTGTGTGTGTGTTTACTAGCTTGTCGTTCTTTGAAAAAGAGGGGGGGGGGTCACGTTAACACTATTTGTTATTGTTGTTGGTTCACCGGTACTCTCCCGGCCCAGATCTTCGCACACTAGGCTACTTTACTTTTTGAAGATTATAGGATTATTTTTTCTCACTCAATTCCTTATTAATATATACTAATGTTTATTATAATAATAATTACGGGTGCACACGTGTGTTTGTATGTGCGTACTTGTTTACTAGCTTGTCGCTGTCAGAAAAACGGGGGGGTTCACTAGGCTACACAACTCTTCTGGAGTTTACCTGGCGATATTTAGATAATTTACTAACCACTATCTATCTCCTGGTACTGAAATAGGGAGAGAGTGATGGTATAGCATACAACCAGCAGGGCGAGACACTGAGACTTTAGACACTAACCAAAATTAACCACAAATAGGCAAGTGATGTCGTCTGCACAACAATGGAGGTTCCTGCTGGTCGGCTGCTATCAACTCCTTCAATTTTGTAACTCCTTCAGGAACTTTATCATGCATTCAAGTTTTTATTTTCTTTTTCTTTTAAGACTTGGTATTCCCTCTTTTTTCTTTAGTACAGTATTATGGTCATAACAAGTCTGATGATGTTAGCTACATTCACAACACCAACAGCTGGGGATTGACTAATTTTTTCTTACTTTCAGTATTTACTTAATCACTCTTTCATGACCTTATCACTACACTGCTGTTATAACCAACTAACATATGTATTTGTTAATATTTCAGATCACACCGTTAACCCAATTAACTGTTTGGATATTTTGTGTCAACACTGCGGCCAGCAGCCTGATCAGCTGACTGCTACTCTCCCTCGCTAACAATTCATTCAAATCTAAATTGTAAAAATTCTTGATCTTATCACATTATTCGCACTCTTGAAAGTTATTACACTCTTGTAGGTATGTTCACTGATTCACTCACGTACGATGACCGCTAATAATATCTTAGGACAGCCACTAGAACGCTAAATCCTGGGAGCACTATTCAGCGATACTGCTTCACGTGTGTGTGTGTGTGTGTGTGTGTGTGTGTATGTATGTTAGGTGTGTGTATGTATGTGTGTGTGTGTGTCTCTTGTGTCTGTGTCCCATCTCTGGAACATCCCGTCTTTGTCCACCTTGTCTATTCCGCGCAGTATTTTATATGTCGTTATCATGTCTCCCCTGACCCTCCTGTCCTCCAGTGTCGTCAGGTTGATTTCCCTTAACCTCTCCTCGTAGGACATACCTCTTAGCTCTGGGATTAGTCTTGTTGCAAACCTTTGCACCTT
>NW_027200859.1:0-16258 GCF_038502225.1 Cherax quadricarinatus
ACTAAGAATGGGATGTAGAGAACAAGGACTAAGAATGGGATGTAGAGAACAAGGACTAAGAATGGGATGTAGAGAACAAGGACTAAGAATGGGATGTAGAGAACAAGGACTAAGAATGGGATGTAGAGAACAAGGACTAAGAATGGGATGTAGAGAACAAGGACTAAGAATGGGATGTAGAGAACAAGGACTAAGAATGGGATGTAGAGAACAAGGACTAAGAATGGGATGTAGAGAACAAGGACTAAGAATGGGATGTAGAGAACAAGGACTAAGAATGGGATGTAGAGAACAAGGACTAAGAATGGGATGTAGAGAACAAGGACTAAGAATGGGATGTAGAGAACAAGGACTAAGAATGGGATGTAGAGAACAAGGACTAAGAATGGGATGTAGAGAACAAGGACTAAGAATGGGATGTAGAGAACAAGGACTAAGAATGGGATGTAGAGAACAAGGACTAAGAATGGGATGTAGAGAACAAGGACTAAGAATGGGATGTAGAGAACAAGGACTAAGAATGGGATGTAGAGAACAAGGACTAAGAATGGGATGTAGAGAACAAGGACTAAGAATGGGATGTAGAGAACAAGGACTAAGAATGGGATGTAGAGAACAAGGACTAAGAATGGGATGTAGAGAACAAGAACTAAGAATGGGATGTAGAGAACAAGGACTAAGAATGGGATGTAGAGAACAAGGACTAAGAATGGGATGTAGAGAACAAGGACTAAGAATGGGATGTAGAGAACAAGGACTAAGAATGGGATGTAGAGAACAAGAACTAAGAATGGGATGTAGAGAACAAGGACTAAGAATGGGATGTAGAGAACAAGGACTAAGAATGGGATGTAGAGAACAAGGACTAAGAATGGGATGTAGAGAACAAGGACTAAGAATGGGATTTAGAGAACAAGGATTAAGAATGGGATGTAGAGAACAAGGACTAAGAATGGGATGTAGAGAACAAGGACTAAGAATGGGATGTAGAGAACAAGGACATGTAGAGAACAAGACTAAGAATGGGATGTAGAGAACAAGGACTAAGAATGGGATGTAGAGAACAAGGACAAAGAATGGGATGTAGAGAACAAGGACTAAGAATGGGATGTAGAGAACAAGGACTAAGAATGGGATGTAGAGAACAAGGACTAAGAATGGGATGTAGAGAACAAGGACTAAGAATGGGATGTAGAGAACAAGGACTAAGAACTAAGAATGGGATGTAGAGAACAAGGACTAAGAATGGGATGTAGAGAACAAGGACTAAGAATGGGATGTAGAGAACAAGGACTAAGAATGGGATGTAGAGAACAAGGACTAAGAATGGGATGTAGAGAACAAGGACTAAGAATGGGATGTAGAGAACAAGGACTAAGAATGGGATTTAGAGAACAAGGACTAAGAATGGGATGTAGAGAACAAGGACGAAGAATGGGATGTAGAGAATTAGGACTAAGAATGGGGTATAGAGAACAAGGACTAAGAATAGGATGTAGAGAACAAGGACTAAGAATGGGATGTAGAGAACAAGGACTAAGAATGGGATGTAGAGAACAAGGACTAAGAATGGGATGTAGAGAACAAGGACTAAGAATGGGATGTAGAGAACAAGGACTAAGAATGGGATGTAGAGAACAAGGACTAAGAATGGGATGTAATGAACAAGGACTAAGAATGGGATGTAGAGAACAGTGACTAAAAATGGGATGTAGAGAACAAGGACTAAGAATGGGATGTAGAGAACATGGACTAAGAATGGGATGTAGAGAACAAGTACTAAGAATGGGATGTAGAGAACAAGGACTAAGAATGGGATGCAGAGAACAAGGACTAAGAATGGGATGAAGGAAACAAGGACTGAGAATGGGAGGTAGAGAACAAGGACTAAGAATGGGATGTAATGAACAAGCACTAAGAATGGGATGTAGAGAACAAGGACTAAGAATGGGATGTAGAGAACAAGAACTAAGAATGGGATGTAGAGAACAAGGACTAAGAATGGGATGAAGAGAACAAGGACTAAGAATGGGATGTAGAGAACAAGTACTAAGAATGGGATGTAGAGAACAAGGACTAAGAATGGGATGTAGAGAACAAGGACTAAGAATGGGATGTAGAGAACAAGGACTAAGAATGGGATGTAGAGAACAAGGACTAAGAATGGGATGTAGAGAACAAGGACTAAGAATGGGATGTAGAGAACAAGGACTAAGAATGGGATGTAGAGAACAAGGACTAAGAATGGGATGTAGAGAACAAGGACTAAGAATGGGATGTAGAGAACAAGTACTAAGAATGGGATGTAGAGAACAAGGACTAAGAATGGGATGTAGAGAACAAGGACTAAGAATGGGATGTAGAGAACAAGGACTAAGAATGGGATGTAGAGAACAAGGACTAAGAATGGGATGTAGAGAACAAGGACTAAGAATGGGATGTAGAGAACAAGGACTAAGAATGGGATGTAGAGAACAAGGACTAAGAATGGGATGTAGAGAACAAGGACTAAGAATGGGATGTAGAGAACAAGGACTAAGAATGGGATGTAGAGAACAAGGACTAAGAATGGGATGTAGAGAACAAGGACTAAGAATGGGATGTAGAGAACAAGGACTAAGAATGGGATGTAGAGAACAAGGACTAAGAATGGGATGTAGAGAACAAGGACTAAGAATGGGATGTAGAGAACAAGGACTAAGAATGGGATGTAGAGAACAAGGACTAAGAATGGGATGTAGAGAACAAGGACTAAGAATGGGATGTAGAGAACAAGGACTAAGAATGGGATGTAGAGAACAAGGACTAAGAATGGGATGTAGAGAACAAGGACTAAGAATGGGATGTAGAGAACAAGGACTAAGAATGGGATGTAGAGAACAAGGACTAAGAATGGGATGTAGAGAACAAGGACTAAGAATGGGATGTAGAGAACAAGGACTAAGAATGGGATGTAGAGAACAAGGACTAAGAATGGGATGTAGAGAACAAGGACTAAGAATGGGATGTAGAGAACAAGGACTAAGAATGGGATGTAGAGAACAAGGACTAAGAATGGGATGTAGAGAACAAGGACTAAGAATGGGATGTAGAGAACAAGGACTAAGAATGGGATGTAGAGAACAAGGACTAAGAATGGGATGTAGAGAGAACAAGGACTAAGAATGGGATGTAAGAAGAGAACAAGGACTAAGAATGGGATGTAGAGAACAAGGACTAAGAATGGGATGTAGAGAACAAGGACTAAGAATGGGATGTAGAGAACAAGGACTAAGAATGGGATGTAGAGAACAAGGACTAAGAATGGGATGTAGAGAACAAGGACTAAGAATTGGATGTAGAGAACAAGTACTAAGAATGGGATGTAGAGACCCAGGACTAAGAATGGGATGTAGAGAACAAGGACTAAGAATGGGATGTAGAGAACAAGGACTAAGAATGGGATGTAGAGAACAAGGACTAAGAATGGGATGTAGAGAACAAGGACTAAGAATGGGATGTAGAGAACAAGGACTAAGAATGGGATGTAGAGAACAAGGACTAAGAATGGGATGTAGAGAACAAGGACTAAGAATGGGATGTAGTGAACAAGGACTAAGAATGGGATGTAGAGAATGTAGAGAACAAGGACTAAGAATGGGATGTAGAGAACAAGGACTAAGAATGGGATGTAGAGAACAAGGACTAAGAATGGGATGTAGAGAACAAGGACTAAGAATGGGATGTAGAGAACATGGACTAAGAATGGGATGTAGAGAACAAGGACTAAGAATGGGATGTAGAGAACAAGGACTAAGAATGGGATGTAGAGAACAAGGACTAAGAATGGGATGTAGAGAACAAGGACTAAGAATGGGATGTAGAGAACAAGGACTAAGAATGGGATGTAGAGAACAAGGACTAAGAATGGGATGTAGAGAACAAGGACTAAGAATGGGATGTAGAGAACATGGACTAAGAATGGGATGTAGAGAACAAGGACTAAGAATGGGATGTAGAGAACAAGGACTAAGAATGGGATGTAATGAACAAGGACTAAGAATGGGATGTAGAGAACAAGGACTAAGAATGGGATGTAGAGAACAAGGACTAAGAATGGGATGTAGAGAACAAGGACTAAGAATGGGATGTAGAGAACAAGGACTAAGAATGGGATGTAGAGAACAAGGACTAAGAATGGGATGTAGAGAACAAGGACTAAGAATGGGATGTAGAGAACAAGGACTAAGAATGGGATGTAGAGAACAAGCACTAAGAATGGGATGTAGAGAACAAGGACTAAGAATGGGATGTAGAGAACAAGGACTAAGAATGGGATGTAGAGAACAAGGACTAAGAATGGGATGTAGAGAACAAGGACTAAGAATGGGATGTAGAGAACAAGTACTAAGAATGGGATGTAGAGAACAAGGACTAAGAATGGGATGTAGAGAACAAGGACTAAGAATGGGATGTAGAGAACAAGGAAAAAGAATGGGATGTAGAGAACAAGGACTAAGAATGGGATGTAGAGAACATGGACTAAGAATGGGATGTAGAGAACAAGTACTAAGAATGGGATGTAGAGAACAAGGACTAAGAATGGGATGTAGAGAACATGGACTAAGAATGGGATGTAGAGAACAAGGAATAAGAATGGGATGTAGAGAACAAGGACTAAGAATGGGATGTAGAGAGCAAATACTAAGAATGGGATGTAGAGAACAAGGACTAAGAATGGGATGTAGAGAACAAGGACTAAGAATGGGATGTAGAGAACAAGGACTAAGAATGGGATGTAGAGAACAAATACTAAGAATGGGATGTAGAGAACAAGGACTAAGAATGGGATGTAGAGAACAAGGACTAAGAATGGGATGTAGAGAACAAGGACTAAGAATGGGATGTAGAGAACAAGGACTAAGAATGGGATGTAGAGAACAAGCACTAAGAATGGGATGTAGAGAACAAGAACTAAAAATGGGATGTAGAGAACAAACACTAAGAATGGGATGTAGAGAACAAGGACTAAGAATGGGATGTAGAGAACAAGACTAAGAATGGGATGAAGAAAACAAGGACTAAGAATGGGATGTAGAGAACAAGGACAAAGAATGGGATGTAGAGAACAAGGACTAAGAATGGGATGTAGAGAACAAGGACTAAGAATGGGATGTAGAGAACAAGGACTAAGAATGGGATGTAGGGAACAAGGACTAAGAATGGGATGTAGAGAACAAGGACTAAGAATGGGATGTAGAGAACAAGGACTAAGAATGGGATGTAGAGAACATGGGCTAAGAATGGGATGTAGAGAACAAGTACTAAGAATGGGATGTAGAGAACAAGGACTAAGAATGGGATGTAGAGAACAAGGACTAAGAATAGGATGTAGAGAACAAGAACTAAGAATGGGATGTAGAGAACAAGGACTAAGAATGGGATGTAGAGAACAAGGACTAAGAATGGGATGTAGAGAACAAGGACTAAGAATGGGATGTAGGGAACAAGGACTAAGAATGGGATGTAGAGAACAAGGACTAAGAATGGGATGTAAAGAGCAAAGAATAAGAATGGGATGTAGAGAAAAAGCACTAAGAATGGGATGTAGAGAACAAGGACTAAGAATGGGATGTAGAGAACAGGGACTAAGAATGGGATGTAATGAACAAGCACTAAGAAGAATAGAGAACAAGGATGTGGGATGTAGAGAACAAGGACTAAGAATGGGATGTAGAGAACAAGGACTAAGAATGGGATGTAGAGAACAAGGACTAAGAATGGGATGTAGAGAACAAGGACTAAGAATGGGATGTAGAGAACAAGGACTAAGAATGGGATGTAGAGAACAAGGACTAAGAATGGGATGTAGAGAACAAGGACTAAGAATGGGATGTAGAGAACAAGGACTAAGAATGGGATGTGTAGATGTAGAGAACAAGGACTAAGAATGGGATGTAGAGAACAAGGACTAAGAATGGGATGTAGAGAACAAGGACTAAGAATGGGATGTAGAGAACAAGGACTAAGAATGGGATGTAGAGAACAAGGACTAAGAATGGGATGTAGAGAACAAGGACTAAGAATGGGATGTAGAGAACATGGACTAAGAATGGGATGTAGAGAACAAGGACTAAGAATGGGATGTAGAGAACAAGGACCAAGAATGGGATGTAGAAAACAAGCACTAAGAATGGGATGTAGAGAACAAGGACTAAGAATGGGATGTAGAGAACAAGGACTAAGAATGGGATGTAGAGAACAAGGACTAAGAATGGGATGTAGTGAACAAGGACTAAGAATGGGATGTAGAGAACAAGGACTAAGAATGGGATGTAGAGAACATGGACTAAGAATAGAGGACTAAGATGGGATGTAGAGAACAAGGACTAAGAATGGGATGTAGAGAACAAGGACTAAGAATGGGATGTAGAGAACAAGGACTAAGAATGGGATGTAGAGAACAAGGACTAAGAATGGGATGTAGAGAACAAGGACTAAGAATGGGATGTGACTAAGAATGGGATGTAGAGAACAAGGACTAAGAATGGGATGTAGAGAACAAGGACTAAGAATGGGATGTAGAGAACAAGGACTAAGAATGGGATGTAGAGAACAAGGACTAAGAATGGGATGTAGAGAACAAGGACTAAGAATGGGATCTAGAGACCAAGGACTAAGAATGGGGTATAGAGAACAAGGACTAAGAATGGGATGAAGAGAACAAGGACTAAGAATGGGATATAGAGAACAAGAACTAAGAATGGGATGTAGAGAACAAGGACTAAGAATGGGATTTAGAGAACAAGGATTAAGAATGGGATGTAGAGAACAAGGACTAAGAATGGGATGTAGAGAACAAGGACTAAGAATGGGATGTAGAGAACAAGGACTAAGAATGGGATGTAGAGAACAAGGACTAAGAATGGGATGTAGAGAACAAGGACTAAGAATGGGATGTAGAGAACAAGGACTAAGAATGGGATGTAGAGAACAAGAACTAAGAATGGGATGTAGAGAACAAGGACTAAGAATCGGATGTAGAGAACAAGGACTAAGAATGGGATGTAGAGAACAAGGACTAAGAAATGTAGAGAACAAGGACTAAGAATATGTAGAGAACAAAGACTAAGAATGGGATGTAGAGAACAAGGACTAAGAATGGTATGTTGAGAACAAGGACTAAGAATGGGATGTAGAGAACAAGGACTAAGAATGGGATGTAGAGAACAAGGACTAAGAATGGGATGTAGAGAACAAGGACTAAGAATGGGATGTAGAGAACAAGTACTAAGAATGGGATGTAGAGAACAAGGACTAAGAATGGGATGTAGAGAACACGGACTAAGAATGGGATGTAGAGAACAAGGACTAAGAATGGGATGAAGAAAACAAGGATTAAGAATGGGATGTAGAGAACAATGGGATGTAGAGAACAAGGACTAAGAATGGGATGTAGAGAACAAGGACTAAGAATGGGATGTAGAGAACAAGGACTAAGAATGGGATGTAGAGAACAAGGACTAAGAATGGGATGTAGAGAACAAGGACTAAGAATGGGATGTAGAGAACAAGGACTAAGAATGGGATGTAGAGAACAAGGACTAAGAATGGGATGTAGAGAACAAGGACTAAGAATGGGATGTAGAGAACAAGGACTAAGAATGGGATGTAGAGAACAAGGACTAAGAAATAGAGAACAAGGACTAAGAATGGGATGTAGAGAACAAGGACTAAGAATGGGATGTAGAGAACAAGGACTAAGAATGGGATGTAGAGAACAAGGACTAAGAATGGGATGTAGAGAACAAGGACTAAGAATGGGATGTAGAGAACAAGGACTAAGAATGGGATGTAGAGAACAAGGACTAAGAATGGGATGTAGAGAACAAGGACTAAGAATGGGATGTAGAGAAAAAGGACTAAGAATGGGATGTAGAGAACAAGGACTAAGAATGGGATGTAGAGAACAAGGACTAAGAATGGGATGTAATGAACAAGGACTAAGAATGGGATGTAGAGAACAAGGACTAAGAATGGGATGTAGAGAACAAGGACTAAGAATGGGATGTAGAGAACAAGGACTAAGAATGGGATGTAGAGAACAAGGACTAAGAATGGGATGTAGAGAACAAGGACTAAGAATGGGATGTAGAGAACAAGGACTAAGAATGGGATGTAGAGAACAAGAACAAGGACTAAGAATGGGATGTAGAGAACAAGGACTAAGAATGGGATGTAGAGAACAAGGACTAAGAATGGGATGTAGAGAACAAGGACTAAGAATGGGATGTAGAGAACAAGGACTAAGAATGGGATGTAGAGAGCAAGGACTAAGAATGGGATGTAGAGAACAAGGACTAAGAATGGGATGTAGAGAACAAGGACTAAGAATGGGATGTAGAGAACAAGGACTAAGAATGGGATGTAGAGAACAAGGACTAAGAATGGGATGTAGAGAACAAGGACTAAGAATGGGATGTAGAGAACAAGGACTAAGAATGGGATGTAGAGAACAAGGACTAAGAATGGGATGCAGAGAACAAGGACTAAGAATGGGATGTAGAGAACAAGGACTAAGAATGGGATGTAGAGAACAAGGACTAAGAATGGGATGTAGAGAACAAGGACTAAGAATGGGATGTAGAGAACAAGGACTAAGAATGGGATGTAGAGAACAAGGACTAAGAATGGGAGGTAGAGAACAAGGACTAAGAATGGGATGAAGAAAACAAGGATTAAGAATGGGATGTAGAGAACAAGGACTAAGAATGGGATGTAGAGAACAAGGACTAAGAATGGGATGTAGAGAACAAGGACTAAGAATGGGATGTAGGAAACAAGGACTAAGAATGGGATGTAGAGAACATGGACTAAGAATGTGATGTAGAGAACAAGTACTAAGAATGGGATGTAGAGAACAAGGACTAAGAATGGGATGTAGAGAACAAGGACTAAGAATGGGATGTAGAGAACAAGGACTAAGAATGGGATGTAGAGAACAAGGACTAAGAATGGGATGTAGAGAACAAGGACTAAGAATGGGATGTAGAGAACAAGGAATAAGAATGGGATGTAGAGAACAAGGACTAAGAATGGGATGTAGAGAACAAGGACTAAGAATGGGATGTAGAGAACAAGGACTAAGAATGGGATGTAGAGAACAAGGAATAAGAATGGGATGTAGAGAACAAGGACTAAGAATGGGATGTAGAGAACAAGGACTAAGAATGGGATGTAGAGAACAAGGACTAAGAATGGGATGTAGAGAACAAGGACTAAGAATGGGATGTAGAGAACAAGGACTAAGAATGGGATGTAGAGAACAAGGACTAAGAATGGGATGTAGAGAACAAGGACTAAGAATGGGATCTAGAGAACAAGGACTAAGAATGGGATGTAGAGAACAAGGACTAAGATTGGGATGTAGAGAACAAGGACTAAGAATGGAATGTAGAGAACAAGGACTAAGAATGGGATGTAGAGAACAAGGACTAAGAATGGGATGTAGAGAATAAGGACTAAGAATGGGATGTAGAGAACAAGGACTAAGAATGGGATGTAGAGAACAAGGACTAAGAATGGGATGTAGAGAACAAGGACTAAGAATGGGATGTAGAGAACAAGGACTAAGAATGGGATGTAGAGAACAAGGACTAAGAATGGGATGTAGAGAACAAGGACTAAGAATGGGATGTAGAGAACAAGGACTAAGAATGGGATGTAGAGAACATGGACTAAGAATGGGATGTAGAGAACAAGGACTAAGAATGGGATGTAGAGAACAAGGACTAAGAATGGGATGTAGAGAACAAGGACTAAGAATGGGATGTAGAGAACAAGGACTAAGAATGGGATGTAGAGAACAAGGACTAAGAATGGGATGTAGAGAACAAGAACAAGGACTAAGAATGGGATGTAGAGAACAAGGACTAAGAATGGGATGTAGAGAACAAGGACTAAGAATGGGATGTAGAGAACAAGGACTAAGAATGGGATGTAGAGAACAAGGACTAAGAATGGTAGAGAACAATGACTAAGAATGGGATGTAGAGAACAAGGACTAAGAATGGGATGTAGAGAACAAGGACTAAGAATGGGATGTAGAGAACAAGGACTAAGAATGGGATGTAGAGAACAAGGACTAAGAATGGGATGTAGAGAACAAGGACTAAGAATGGGATGTAGAGAACAAGGACTAAGAATGGGATGTAGAGAACAAGGACTAAGAATGGGATGTAGAGAACAAGGACTAAGAATGGGATGTAGAGAACAAGGACTAAGAATGGGATGTAGAGAACAAGGACTAAGAATGGGATGTAGAGAACAAGGACTAAGAATGGGATGTAGAGAACAAGGACTAAGAATGGGATGTAGAGAACAAGGACTAAGAATGGGATGTAGAGAACAAGAACTAAGAATGGGATGTAGAGAACAAGGACTAAGAATGGGATGTAGAGAACAAGGACTAAGAATGGGATGTAGAGAACAAGAACTAAGAATGGGATGTAGAGAACAAGGACTAAGAATCGGATGTAGAGAACAAGGACTAAGAATGGGATGTAGAGAACAAGAACTAAGAATTGTATGTTGAGAACAAGGACTAAGAATGGGATGTAGAGAACAAGAACTAAGAATTGTATGTTGAGAACAAGGACTAAGAATGGGATGTAGAGAACAAGGACTAAGAATGGGATGTAGAGAACAAAGACTAAGAATCGGATGTAGAGAACAAGGACTAAGAATGGGATGTGGGATGTAGAGAACAAGAACTAAGAATGGGATGTAGAGAACAAGGACTAAGAATGGGATGTAGAGAACAAGGACTAAGAATGGGATGTAGAGAACAATAACTAAGAATGGGATGTAGAGAACAAGGACTAAGAATGGGATGTAGAGAACAAGGACTAAGAATGGGATGTAGAGAACAAGGACTAAGAATGGGATGTAGAGAACAAGGACTAAGAATGGGATGTAGAGAACAAGGACTAAGAATGGGATGTAGAGATCAAGGACTAAGAATGGGATGTAGAGAACAAGGACTAAGAATGGGATGTAGAGAACAAGGACTAAGAATGGGATGTAGAGAACAAGGACTAAGAATTGGAGGTAGAGAATAAGGACTAAGAATGGGATGTAGAGAACAAGGACTAAGAATGGGATGTAGAGAATAAGGACTAAGAATGGGATGTAGAGAACAAGGACTAAGAATGGGATGTAGAGAACATGGACTAAGAATGGGATGTAGACAACAAGGACTAAGAATGGGATGTAGAGAACATGGACTAAGAATGGGATGTAGAGAACAAGGACTCAGAATGGGATGTAAGAACAAGACTAAGAATGGGATGTAGAGAACAAGGACTAAGAATGGGATGTAGAGAACAAGGACTAAGAATGGGATGTAGAGAACAAGGACTAAGAATGGGATGTAGAGAACAAGGACTAAGAATGGGATGTAGAGAACAAGGACTAAGAATGGGATGTAGAGAACAAGGACTAAGAATGGGATGTAGAGAACAAGGACTAAGAATGGGATGTAGAGAACAAGGACTAAGAATGGGATGTAGAGAACAAGGACTAAGAATGGGATGTAGAGAACAAGGACTAAGAATGGGATGTAGAGAACAAGGACTAAGAATGGGATGTAGAGAACAAGGACTAAGAATGGGATGTAGAGAACAAGGACTAAGAATGGGATGCAGAGAACAAGGACTAAGAATGGGATGTAGAGAACAAATACTAAGAATGGGATGAAGAGAACAAGGACTAAGAATGGGATGTAGCGAACAAGTACTAAGAATGGGATGTAGAGAACAAGGACTAAGAATGGGATGTAGAGAACATGGACTAAGAATGGGATGTAGAGAACAAGGACTAAGAATGGGATGTAGAGAACAAGGACTAAGAATGGGATGTAGAGAACAAGGACTAAGAATGGGATGTAGAGAACAAGCACTAAGAATGGGATGTAGAGAACAAGGACTAAGAATGGGATGTAGAGAACAAGGACTAAGAATGGGATGTAGAGAACAAGGACTAAGAATGGGATGTAGAGAACAAGGACTAAGAATGGGATGTAGAAAACAAGGACTAAGAATGGGATGTAGAGAACAAGGACTAAGAATGGGATGTAGAGAACAAGGACTAAGAATGGGATGTAGAGAACAAGGACTAAGAATGGGATGTAGGAAACAAGGACTAAGAATGGGATGTAGAGAACATGGACTAAGAATGTGATGTAGAGAACAAGGACTAAGAATGGGATGTAGAGAACAAGGACTAAGAATGGGATGTAGAGAACAAGGACTAAGAATGGGATGTAGAGAACAAGGACTAAGAATGGGATGTAGAGAACAAGGACTAAGAATGGGATGTAGAGAACAGGGACTAAGAATGGGATGTAGAGAACAAATACTAAGAATGGGATGTAGAGAACAAGGACTAAGAATGGGATGTAGAGAACAAGGACTAAGAATGGGATGTAGAGAACAAGGACTAAGAATGGGATGTAGAGAACAAATACTAAGAATGGGATGTAGAGAACATGGACTAAGAATGGGATGTAGAGAACAAGGGCTAAGAATGGGATGTAGAGAACATGGACTAAGAATGGGATGTAGAGAACAAGGACTAAGAATGGGATGTAGAGAACAAGGACTAAGAATGGGATGTAGAGAACAAGGACTAAGAATGGGATGTAGAGAACAAGGACTAAGAATGGGATGTAGAGAACAAGGACTAAGAATGGGATGTAGAGAACAAGGACTAAGAATGGGATGTAGAGAACAAGGACTAAGAATGGGGTGTAGAGAACAAGGACTAAGAATGGGATGTAGAGAACAAGTACTAAGAATGGGATGTAGAGAACAAGGACTAAGAATGGGATGTAGAGAACGAGGACTAAGAATGGGATGTAGAGAACAAGGACTAAGAATGGGATGTAGAGAACAAGGACTAAGAATGGGATGTAGAGAACAAGGACTAAGAATGGGATGTAGAGAACAAGGACTAAGAATGGGATGTGTAAGAATGGCATGTAATGAACAAGGACTAAGAATGGGATGTAGAGAACAAGGACTAAGAATGGGATTTAGAGAACAAGGATTAAGAATGGGATGTAGAGAACAAGGACTAAGAATGGGATGTAGAGAACAAGGACTAAGAATGGGATGTAGAGAACAAGGACTAAGAATGGGATGTAGAGAACAAGGACTAAGAATGGGATGTAGAGAACATGGACTAAGAATGGGATGTAGAGAACAAGGACTAAGAATGGGATGTAGAGAACAAGTACTAAGAATGGGATGTAGAGAACAAGGACTAAGAATGGGATGTAGAGAACAAGGACTAAGAATGGGATGTAGAGAACAAGGACTAAGAATGGGATGTAGAGAACAAGGACTAAGAATGGGATGTAGAGAACAAGGACTAAGAATGGGATGTAAGAAGAGAACAAGGACTAAGAATGGGATGTAGAGAGAACAAGGTCTAAGAATTGGATGTAGAGAACAAGGACTAAGAATGGGATGTAGAGAACAAGGACTAAGAATGGGATGTAGAGAACAAGGACTAAGAATGGGATGTAGAGAACAAGGACTAAGAATGGGATGTAGAGAGCAAGGACTAAGAATGGGATGTAGAGAACAAGGACTAAGAATGGGATGTAGAGAACAAGGACTAAGAATGGGATGTAGAGAACAAGGACTAAGAATGGGATGTAGAGAACAAGGACTAAGAATGGGATGTAGAGAACAAGTACTAAGAATGGGATGTAGAGAACAAGGACTAAGAATGGGATGTAGAGAACAAGGACTAAGAATGGGATGTAGAGAACAAGGACTAAGAATGGGAGGTAGAGAACAAGGACTAAGAATGGGATGAAGAAAACAAGGATTAAGAATGGGATGTAGAGAACAAGGACTAAGAATGGGATGTAGAGAACAAGGACTAAGAATGGGATGTAGAGAACAAGGACTAAGAATGGGATGTAGAGAACAAGGACTAAGAATGGGATGTAGAGAACAAGGACTAAGAATGGGATGTAGAGAACAAGGACTAAGAATGGGATGTAGAGAACAAGGACTAAGAATGGGATGTAGAGAACAAGGACTAAGAATGGGATGTAGAGAACAAGGACTAAGAATGGGATGTAGAGAACAAGGACTAAGAATGGGATGTAGAGAACATGGACTAAGAATGGGATGTAGAGAACAAGGACTAAGAATGGGATGTAGAGAACAAGGACTAAGAATGGGATGTAGAGAACAAGGACTAAGAATGGGATGTAGAGAACAAGGACTAAGAATGGGATGTAGAGAACAAGCACTAAGAATGGGATGTAGAGAACAAGGACTAAGAATGGGATGTAGAGAACAAGGATTAAGAATGGGATGTAGAGAACAAGGACTAAGAATGGGATGTAGAGAACAAGGACTAAGAATGGGATGTAGAGAACAAGGACTAAGAATGGGATGTAGAGAACAAGGACTAAGAATGGGATGTAGAGAACAAGGACTAAGAATGGGATGTAGAGAACAAGGACTAAGAATGGGATGTAGAGAACAAGGACTAAGAATGGGATGTAGAGAACAAGGACTAAGAATGGGATGTAGAGAACAAGGACTGAGAATGGGATGTAGAGAACAAGGACTAAGAATGGGATGTAGAGAACAAGGACTAAGAATGGGATGTAGAGAACAAGGACTAAGAATGGGATGTAGAGAACAAGGACTAAGAATGGGATGTAGAGAACAAGGACTAAGAATGGGATGTAGAGAACAAGGACTAAGAATGGGATGTAGAGAACAAGTACTAAGAATGGGATGTAGAGAACAAGGACTAAGAATGGGATGTAGAGAACAAATACTAAGAATGGGATGTAGAGAACAAGGACTAAGAATGGGATGTAGAGAACAAGGACTAAGAATGGGATGTAGAGAACAAGGACTAAGAATGGGATGTAGAGAACAAATACTAAGAATGGGATGTAGAGAACAAGGACTAAGAATGGGATGTAGAGAACATGGACTAAGAATGGGATGTAGAGAACAAGTACTAAGAATGGGATGTAGAGAACAAGGACTAAGAATGGGATGTAGAGAACAAATACTAAGAATGGGATGTAGAGAACAAGTACTAACAATGGGATGTAGAGAACAAGGACTAAGAATGGGATGTAGAGAACAAGGACTAAGAATGGGATATAGAGAACAAGCACTAACAAAGGGATGTAGAGAACAACGACTAAGAATGGGATGTAGAGAACAAGTACTAAGAATGGGATGTAGAGAACAGTGACTAAAAATGGGATGTAGAGAACAAGGACTAAGAATGGGATGTAGAGAACAAGGACTAAGAATGGGATGTTGAGAACAAGGACTAAGAATGGGATGTAATGAACAAGGACTAAGAATGGGATGTAGAGAACAGTGACTAAAAATGGGATGTAGAGAACAAGGACTAAGAATGGGATGTAGAGAACATGGACTAAGAATGGGATGTAGAGAACATCTACTAAGAATGGGATGTAGAGAACATGGACTAAGAATGGGACGTTGAGAGCAAGGACAAAGAATGGGATGTAGAGAACAAGGACTAAGAATGGGATGTAGAGAACAGTGACTAAAAATGGGATGTAGAGAACAAGGACTAAGAATGGGATGTAGAGAACATGGACTAAGAATGGGATGTAGAGAACAAGGACTAAGAATGGGATGTAGAGAACAAGGACTAAGAATGGGATGTAGAGAACAAGGACTAAGAATGGGATGTAGAGAACAAGGACTAAGAATGGGATGTAGATAACAAGGACTAAGAATGGGATGTAGAGAACAAGTACTAAGAATGGGATGTAGAGAACAAGGACTAAGAATGGGATGTAGAGAACAAGGACTAAGAATGGGATGTAGAGAACAAGGACTAAGAATGGGATGTAGAGAACAAGGACTAAGAATGGGATGTAGAGAACAAGGACTAAGAATGGGATGTAGAGAACAAGGACTAAGAATGGGATGTAGAGAACAAGGACTAAGAATGGGATGTAGAGAACAAGGACTAAGAATGGGATGTAGAGAACAAGGACTAAGAATGGGATGTAGAGAACAAGGACTAAGAATGGGATTAGATGAACAAGCACTAAGAATGGGATGTAGAGAACAAGGACTAAGAATGGGATATAGATGAGCAAGGACTAAGAATGGGAGAACAAGGACTAAGAATGGGATGTAGAGAACAAGGACTAAGAATGGGATGTAGAGAACAAGGACTAAGAATGGGA
>NW_027200860.1:0-16257 GCF_038502225.1 Cherax quadricarinatus
TTTTTTCACATTTTCATTATATATGTTCAAGTGAATGAGTTTTTGATCTTGTGTATAGCCAGGTGAAACTGGTCAGTTTTTCACTTGGGGGGGGGGGGTAGGAGTGTAAGTAATCTCTGCAATAGCAGGTCATGTGATACACATGTCATATTTTAGATGTCTAATGTTGTCCATTCTCTGTAGGATGTGATGTATAGATTATCTCCGACAGTGTAAATAATCTGTCTGAAGGAGGGAATAATGTGTAAATTTATTTATTATTGTGGTAGGTTATGTGTGCAGCGTGTTTTTAGGGTGATATATTATAAGATGCTAATTACTATCAAGGACTGTTGGTGGTTATGAGTGGTGATGGCAGACACAGTTACTAGGCATGTGGGGGGGGGGGTGAAGTGTCAGCGGTAGTGTCTTAAACCCACCACCGTGCACGATATTAATTATTACCATAGGGTATATGAGGGTAGGGTGGATTGTGTTCTATGGTGGATGTGAGCCATCAGGTTCAGACATTCCTTGTATTATAGTGTCAGCCGTTTGGCTGGCTGGATTGTGTTTATATATATATTGTCATTGAAGTTTTTAATGCTTTTGCAAATGTGTATGTATAAGAGTTTTGTCACTGTGTATTTAAGGTGAAAGTGGCACGTTTTCATGGGGGGGGGAGTGTAAGCTTTACTGGGTGGGTTGTATGTGTATGTGTGTGTATGTATATGTATATATATATGTGTATGTATATGTGTATATATATGTATATATATATATATATATATATATACATATATATATATATATATATGTATATGTGTATATATATGTATATGTGACCACCTCTTCATGTGAAGCACAGTACGTACAAGCGGTGTTTGATTTGAGTGCAGCAGCCAGTTCTGTCATTATATATGTGCTTCTTCAGTACTGTGTAGTCACAGTTGATTATTGTTCACTGCCTGTATCTTGTTACATATTGATTATGTACCCATATATTTTTGTACCTGAGTTTTAAATAAAATATAAAAAAAAAAAAAAAAAAAAAAAAAACCATTACCTGTGTCCTAAAATCTTGAAGATACACATATGACGGTATGGGTTGGCGCAACGTCATCTTAAGGCTGAATGTACCTTCCGGCATACCTGTGTAGGCACCCATTATCCACTTACCCTGCTGGGCAGAATGCACAGTTCCATATTTCTCAAATACGTTTCTGATGTCAGCTTCGTTTGCCTCGAAGGGGACATTCCTCAACTTTATCCAGGTATAATATCGAGACACGTCCACCAGTCTCACACGCACAGCAGGAGTAATGTCAAAACACACATCTTGAAAGCGCGTAACCACCGATTCATAAACTGTCGCAGCAAGCAGTTTCACAAATACTCTATGCGCTCCGTTCAGCGCTACCCCATACAATTCACTATCTTGTATGCCGTATGTCTCCCTGATTATCTTGGGTAAGAGTATTTGAGCTGAACTAGGTGTAATCGCACCTCTAAGCAGTTCAATACCAATAGTGTTAACGCGTCTGCGATAACAAACCGCCATCTCAACACCAGTAATTTCCCAGCGGTGTCAACAGAGACACAACACCACCTCCTCGTACCACTGCTGTCAGGTTACTGAGGAGCGTCAGGCAAGGGGGTCTACACAGCCCAAGAGCAATGCAGACAATTCTCTCAGAAATTTCACGAAGATTCTTGTCAAACCATTAAGAGCGACGCCATATAATTCCTCGTTGGGGATACCATATGTGTCCCTGATGATGTTAGGGAGAAGTACGTTCATCGTATCTCCACTTAACGTACCACGAACCAGCTCTATGCAGATAGTATTTACTCTCCGTACTGTATGTTCAGCCATTTTGATATCCAAAAATGAGCAGCGCACGTCCTCACTACTCAATGGTTGCTGATGTACTGTGGTAGCTCGCCTGAAAACAGCAGAGGGGTGCTGAGCACAACCGCACTCCACCGTAGTCAGGCAGCGAATGGATCTGATTTACTTGTCAAGTATATACACAATCTCAATGTACTGTTTGCAAAGACATTAAATAAATAAATAAATACCAGAAGGCTCCTCAACAATATATTAATCAACTGCAAGTGAACTTACTCATCTTGTGTATTAAATGTTTTAAATAATTTTTCAAACAAGTGACTTGGAAAATGTTATACAGTGGTACCTCAAGTTATGAATTTATTTCATTCCAGAACGCTGTTCGAGTGCTGATACCGAACGAATTTGTTCCCATAAGGAATAATGTAAATGTGAGGGAAAAGTTCAATAGATAGGAGTAGATATAGTAACGATAGTTTCATTGCCGGCTACTAGTTAAGGTAGGGTAAGTCACTCTCACGTTTTTCCCGCCTTTTGTACCCCACCCCTAAAGTGATAGTTTGATTGCTGGCTGCTTGTTAACGTAGGGTCAGTCTAGCTCCCACTATCCCTTCCCCTCCCTCTTCCACCCCCCCCCCCGAAAGGTGACGTGTGGGGCTCTGGTCAAACAGTAAATCACTCGACTCACAGCTCCCAACAGTACTATAAGTACATTCCTGCCTTGTATTCTAGTGGGTTTATTTTTTTAAAAGCTTCACTTTTTACCGGTAATAAACTTAGTCCTTTCAGTCTTGCTCTAGGTTGACTGTTGTAATAATCACCCCTTCTTTTGAATTACAGAAATTACAGAAAATATCTACCTGGATGAGGACTAACAAACTTACACTAAACATTGACAAAACCTACTTCATTCAGTTTGGTAACAGAGCTACAGATGTACCTCTTAACACAACGATAAACGGATCACCTATCGCAAAGCTAACAGAGGGAAAATTCTTAGGAATCCACCTTGATAATACTCAAATTTCATACACATATACAACAAATTTCTATGAATTTCCAAGACTGTAGGCATACTATCAAAGATACGGTACTATGTTCCACAGTCAGCCCTCCTGGCCCTTTATCACTGTCTTATTTACCCCTATCTCACCTATAGAATTTGTGCATGGGGCTCAACAACTAACCATCTCAGACCACTAATTACCCAACAAAAGGCTGCAGTTAGAATAACATTCTCACTACAGGCAATGCACTCCACCAATATTCAAAACTCGACCTACTCACCATACAAAACATCCATACTTATTACTGCACCTATTACATACATAGAACACTTAACTCTGATATTAACCCTCCCCTCAAACATCTCCTTGCCAACCTCAACAGAACACATGACCATAACACAAGGCACAGATCACTCTTTGATGTTCCTCGTGTCCATCTCACACTATGCAAAAACTCAATGCACATAAAAGGCCCTAAAATCTGGAATTTATTACCTGCAAATATAAACACTACCTGTTTATAAATTAAAGTCTCTTCTCAAAGTTCACTTACTCAAAACCAAATACTGAAAAACTGAACCATATAAATTGTATATCCTAAATGTTACTCGCAATTAATCACACAAATGTTAAACCTAACTTTGTTATTTTTTTTTTAAATACACTACCTAACAATACTCCATTCTACTGAATGAACAGCAATGCATGCAACCATATGACCTGTCTTTGTAATACTCATTTGTATTTTATAGTAACCTGTTTACAATTTTTTATTACTGATTTCATCATTGCTTAGTTAATCTTAACTTAATTTTAAGCCACCCCGTAATGCTATGCATATAAGTGGCTTTGGCATGCTGCTCTTACCTGTATCTTTTGTACCTGTTTGTATGCTAAAATTTCTAAATAAATAAATAAATGTACACTGCCATGGAGAGATTATTTAAGCAGTGGGGTAACCTGTATCTTTTCAGCTTGGATGACTGAGGGTCACCTGTCAATCAACGAGCAGAACAGAAGGATTAACGTCCTGGAGACGTCCCCATTTTGTATTGAACTACCTGTGCACCTATGTGAAATTGCAGGACGTAACCCCACATCATTGCAGCGGTAAAGAACCTGCTTTCCTGTCATCGGGAGAGATTATTCACTGGTATACTGTAAACTAGCCAGTGGGTGGTCACCAACACCTGCGACCCCCCCCCCCATCAGCAACGGCTACGATTTCAAAGTCACGAAAACCAGACACCCCTTTAGATATTATCGTTGACTTCAAATGTTGTTTTATTCATTTTATTCTTTTTCCTTTCAAATAGGATATACCTTTTATGTTTTATTTTTGATTTAATAGTTTTTATCTTTTGAATTATTTCTTTTTCTATTCATTTAATTTTCCTGAGGAGCCAACCTGAGTAATACTGTCTGAAGTTGTTACAGGGCTGAGTAAGCCTTCACAGTAAATTAGATTAGTCCATTTCAGACCCCCAAAATACACTTGCATAACTGTTCGAGTTGGTACCTGTTCGAAACTCAAGGTACCATTTGTAATAGTTTATCCAAATGTAGCATCAGATTGTGTAACAATTTATTAAAGAGACAAACTAATTCTACCTTATAAACACTGAAATGAAGCACAAGAACCAATGCAGAAGTGCCAAAGATGCTAGAAAGATATTCAGTGGTACAATTAAATGAATTATAGAGAAAAGATAATGTTAAAGCCTCCAAATTTAAAAAAAAAATTTACAATTACTGAAGTCGGAACAGCATAAACTTAACTATACTCCTGCAGATACATGCAGGAAGGCCCCTTTTGTATGACTTTGATTCCTGACCCTGTGCAGTAAGTGAAAATCTCTGGCTGGTGGGGGAAAAAGCACTTTTTTTTTTAATTTCTGAATCCATCTAAAATGTCTAACGTTTACACTATCCTATATTAAGTGCATAAAAAAATAAAAAAAAAAGCCAAGGAAAACATGGAACACCAAAGAGGGTGCCGAATGTATGGGGGGCCTACTGTACTCTATTTTCCCATAATGTAGGATGACATATTCCTTGCATTTTATTGCTCTAGGGCGCTTTAAATGTCAGTGGCCAGGCAGGATACCATACTTCCCACACCTGACTTCCTACAGATAAATACTATTCACCTCACCCTACACTAAGACCATAAAGACTACAAATATTTTAAGGCAAGTAATGAGTGTACTGTATATGCATTTTATAACTCTAGGGTGCTTTAAATGTCTTAGTATATGATGTGTGGGTGGTGTGGCCAGGTGGACTACCTTACCTATCACAGCTAACTTCTTACAATAAATACTACTCGCCTCGTCCTACAATGACTACAAATATTTTGAGGAAAGTAATGAGTAAGTGTATTTTACTTTTTATTGTTTTTTAATGCCTAGTTCTATTGCTAACTTAATGTTAGTGTGAACTTGTTTATCTGGCATTTATATGCATTTATAAATGGAAAAAGTGTCCTGCTTTCCAGTGATATCCGCTTTCTGGCGGTAGCCTGGAACCTAACCTGCCATATTAAGTGGGACCCTACTGTATAGTATTACTTAGTGCAATTTCACATAAAGTGCAAATTTCAGGAATAAACATACACTGCGAGGCCTGGTCACAGACCAGGCCATGGGGGCACTGAGTTAGTTTAATATGTTTATTATGCACCCCATACCCATCCTGTGGGCGGTAGTCAAAAGATTACAGAGGTACATAATTGGTCCAGGGACTGGACTCCAAAGTTTTGATAGCTGAGCAAGTTACAGAGGTAATGAACTCACAATTTACAAAGGTAATGAACTCACAATTTACAAAGGTAATGAACTCCAGGTAGGTCTGGTCACAATCATGACAAGTTACAAAGGTATTTACAGATTACAGAGGTACGTAATGGGTCCAGGGACTGGGCCCCCAAAGTTTTGATAGCTGAACTAGTTACAAAGGTAATGAACTCCAAGTTACAAAGGTAATGAAAGAATGGTTACTTACGTTTATACTTTGGCTACAATCATGAACAAATTATAGAGTAATGAGCAATTCACACTTCCACACCCGGTCACAACTGTAATGAGTTATTGTTGCAAATATTGATTGTTGAGACACACACACTAGTTTAATATCTTTATTATGCACCCCATACCCATCCTGTGGGCGGTAGTCAAAAGATTACAAAGGTACATAATGGGTCCAGTGACTGGACCCCAAAGTTATGATAGCTGAACTAGTTACAAAGGTAATGAACTCCAGGTAGATCTGGTCACAATCATGGCAAGTTACAGAGGTAATGAATCAGCCTCACTCCTATACATGGTTACAGTCATGAACAAATTACAAAGTAATGAACCACTGATACGTCCACACCTGGTCACAATTGTAATGAGTTATAAATACAAATATTAAGTGGATCATACACCCACACTAGCGCGCGCGCGCACATACACACACGAGGGCGCACGCACGGACATGTGCACACGAGCGTACAAATATATGCATACACACAAGGACGCACACCCACACACACACACACACACACACACACACACACAACACACACACACGCACACACGCACACACACACACACACACACACACACACACACACACAGGAGCTAAACAAGAGATTTAAGGAAGTATTTACAGTAGAGACAGGAAGGACTCTGGGGGGACAGACCAGACGGGGACACCAGCAAGGAATACACCAACAAGTGTTGGACGACATACATACAGATGAGGAGGAGGTGAAGAAACTGCTAAGGGACATCGATACCTCAAAGGCAATGGGACCAGACAACATCTCCCCGTGGGTCCTTAGAGAGGGAGCAGATATGTTGTGCGTGCCACTTACCACAATCTTCAACACATCCCTGGAAACTGGGCAACTACCTGAGGTATGGAAGACGGCAAATGTAGTTCCCATTTTTAAAAAAGGAGACAGAAAAGAGGCACTAAACTATAGACCTGTGTCATTGACGTGTATAGTATGCAAAATTATGGAGAAGATTATCAGGAGGAGAGTGGTGGAGCACCTGGAACGGAACAGGAGTATAAATGCCAACCAGCACGGATTCACGGAAGGCAAATCCTGTGTCACAAACCTTCTGGAGTTTTATGATAAAATAACAGAAGTAAGACAAGAGAGAGAGGGGTGGGTTGATTGCATCTTCTTGGACTGCAAGAAGGCCTTTGACACAGTTCCTCACAAGAGATTAGTGCAGAAGCTAGAGCATCAGGCGCATATAACAGGAAGGGCACTGCAATGGATCAGAGAATACCTGACAGGGAGGCAACAACGAGTCATGGTACGTAATGATGTATCACAGTGGGCACCTGTGACGAGCGGGGTCCCACAGGGGTCGGTCCTAGGACCAGTGCTATTTTTGGTATATGTGAACGACATGACGGAAGGGTTAGACTCAGAAGTGTCCCTGTTTGCAGATGATGTGAAGTTAATGAGGAGAATTAAATCTGATGAGGACCAGGCAGGACTTCAAAGAGACCTGGACAGACTGGACACCTGGTCCAGCAAATGGCTTCTCGAATTTAATCCTGCCAAATGCAAAGTCATGAAGATGGGGGAGGGGCACAGAAGACCACAGACAGAGTATAGGCTAGGTGGCCAAAGACTGCAAACCTCACTCAAGGAGAAAGATCTTGGGGTGAGTATAACACCGAGCATGTCTCCGGAAGCACACATCAATCAGATAACTGCTGCAGCATATGGGCGCCTGGCAAACCTGAGAACAGCATTCCGATACCTTAGTAAGGAATCATTCAAGACACTGTACACCGTGTATGTCAGGCCCATACTGGAGTATGCAGCACCTGTTTGGAACCCGCACTTGATAAAGCACGTCAAGAAACTAGAGAAAGTACAAAGGTTTGCGACAAGGTTAGTTCCAGAGCTAAGGGGAATGTCCTATGAAGAAAGATTAAGGGAAATCGGCCTGACCACACTGGAGGACAGGAGGGTCAGGGGAGACATGATAACGACATATAAAATACTGCGTGGAATAGACAAGGTGGACAAAGACAGGATGTTCCAGGGAGGGGACACAGAAACAAGAGGCCACAATTGGAAGTTGAAGACACAAATGAGTCAGAGAGATAGTAGGAAGTATTTCTTCAGTCATAGAGTTGTAAGGCAGTGGAATAGCCTAGAAAATGACGTAGTGGAGGCAGGAACCATACACAGTTTTAAGACGAGGTTTGATAAAGCTCATGGAGCGGGGAGAGAGAGGGCCTAGTAGCAACCGGTGAAGAGGCGGGGCCAGGAGCTAGGACTCGACCCCTGCAACCACAAATAGGTGAGTACAAATAGGTGAGTACACACATACCTGGAGTTTACCTGGAGAGAGTTTCGGGGGTCAACGCCCCCGCGGCCCGGTCTGTGACCAGGCCTCCTGGTGGATCAGCGCCTGATCAACCAGGCTGTTGCTGCTGGCTGCACGCAAACCAACGTACGAGCCACAGCCCGGCTGATCAGGAACTGACTTTAGGTGCTTGTCCAGTGCCAGCTTGAAGACTGCCAGGGGTCTGTTGGTAATCCCCCTTATGTGTGCTGGGAGGCAGTTGAACAGTCTCGGGCCCCTGACACTTATTGTATGGTCTCTTAACGTGCTAGTGACACCCCTGCTTTTCATTGGGGGGATGGTGCATCGTCTGCCAAGTCTTTTGCTTTCGTAGTGAGTGATTTTCGTGTGCAAGTTCGGTACTAGTCCCTCTAGGATTTTCCAGGTGTATATAATCATGTATCTCTCCCTCCTGCGTTCCAGGGAATACAGGTTTAGAAACCTCAAGCGCTCCCAGTAATTGAGGTGTTTTATCTCCGTTATGCGCGCCGTGAAAGTTCTCTGTACATTTTCTAGGTCGGCAATTTCACCTGCCTTGAAAGGTGCTGTTAGAGTGCAGCAATATTCCAGCCTAGATAGAACAAGTGACCTGAAGAGTGTCATCATGGGCTTGGCCTCCCTAGTTTTGAAGGTTCTCATTATCCATCCTGTCATTTTTCTAGCAGATGCGATTGATACAATGTTATGGTCCTTGAAGGTGAGATCCTCCGACATAATCACTCCCAGGTCTTTGACGTTGGTGTTTCGCTCTATTTTGTGGCCAGAATTTGTTTTGTACTCTGATGAAGATTTAATTTCCTCATGTTTACCATATCTGAGTAATTGAAATTTCTCATCGTTGAACTTCATATTGTTTTCTGCAGCCCACTGAAAGATTTGGTTGATGTCCGCCTGGAGCCTTGCAGTGTCTGCAATGGAAGACACTGTCATGCAGATTCGGGTGTCATCTGCAAAGGAAGACACGGTGCTGTGGCTGACATCCTTGTCTATGTCGGATATGAGGATGAGGAACAAGATGGGAGCTAGTACTGTGCCTTGTGGAACAGAGCTTTTCACCGTAGCTGCCTCGGACTTTACTCTGTTGACGACTACTCTCTGTGTTCTGTTAGTGAGGAAATTATAGATCCATCGACCGACTTTTCCTGTTATTCCTTTAGCGCGCATTTTGTGCGCTATTACGCCATGGTCACACTTGTCGAAGGCTTTTGCAAAGTCTGTATATATTACATCTGCATTCTTTTTGTCTTCTAGTGCATTTAGGACCTTGTCGTAGTGATCCAGTAGTTGAGACAGACAGGAGCGACCTGTTCTAAACCCATGTTGCCCTGGGTTGTGTAACTGATGGGTTTCTAGATGGGTGGTGATCTTGCTTCTTAGGACCCTTTCAAAGATTTTTATGATATGGGATGTTAGTGCTATTGGTCTGTAGTTCTTTGCTGTTGCTTTACTGCCCCCTTTGTGGAGTGGGGCTATGTCTGTTGTTTTTAGTAACTGAGGGACGACCCCCGTGTCCATGCTCCCTCTCCATAGGATGGAAAAGGCTCGTGATAGGGGCTTCTTGCAGTTCTTGATGAACACAGAGTTCCATGAGTCTGGCCCTGGGGCAGAGTGCATGGGCATGTCATTTATCGCCTGTTCGAAGTCATTTGGCGTCAGGATAACATCGGATAGGCTTGTGTTAATCAAATTTTGTGGCTCTCTCATAAAAAATTCATTTTGATCTTCGACTCTCAGTCTGGTTAGCGGCTTGCTAAAAACTGAGTCATATTGGGACTTGAGTAGCTCACTCATTTCCTTGCTGTCATCTGTGTAGGACCCATCTTGTTTAAGTAGGGGCCCAATACTGGACGTTGTTCTCGATTTTGATTTGGCATAGGAGAAGAAATACTTTGGGTTTCTTTCGATTTCATTTATAGCTTTTAGTTCTTCCCGCGATTCCTGACTCCTAAAGGATTCTTTTAGCTTAAGTTCGATGCTTGCTATTTCTCTGACCAGTGTCTCCCTGCGCATTTCAGATATATTGACCTCTTTTAGCCGCTCTGTTATTCTTTTCCGTCGCCTGTAAAGGGAGCGCCTGTCTCTTTCTATTTTACATCTACTCCTCCTTTTTCTTAGAGGAATAAGCCTTGTGCATACATCGAGTGCCACCGAGTTAATCTGTTCTAGGCATAAGTTTGGGTCTGTGTTGCTTAGTATATCTTCCCAGCTTATATCGGTTAGGACTTGGTTTACTTGGTCCCACTTTATGTTTTTGTTATTGAAGTTGAATTTGGTGAATGCTCCCTCGTGACTAGTCTCATTTTGTCGGTCTGGGGCTCCTCGCATACATGTCTGAACCTCAATTATGTTGTGATCTGAGTATATTGTTTTTGATATGGTGACATTTCTTATCAGATCATCATTGTTAGTGAAGATGAGGTCTAGTGTATTCTCCAGTCTAGTAGGCTCTATTATTTGCTGGTTTAAATTGAATTTTGTGCAGAGATTTAAAAGCTCGTGTGAGTGTGAGTTTTCATCAGAGCTGCCTCCTGGTGTTATTACTGCAACAATATTATTTGCTATATTCCTCCATTTTAGGTGCCTTAAGTTGAAATCCCCCAGGAGCAAGCTGTTCCTGGAATTGCTGGGATGTTGCATCCGGAGGCTTGTAGACTACCACAATGACTAGGTTTTGGTTCTCGACCTTTACTGCTAAAACTTCCACTACGTCATTTGAGGCATTAAGCAGTTCTGTGCAAACAAGTGACTCTGCAATGTACAGGCCTGCATAAAGATATTAAACTAAAGTGTGTGTGTGTGTGTGTGTGTGTGTGTGTGTGTGTGTGTGTGTGTGTGTGTGTGTGTGTGTGTGTGTGTGTGTGTGTGTGTGTGTGTGGTGTGTGTGACTCAACAATCAATATTTGCACCAATAACTCATTACAGTTGTGACCGGGTGTGGAAGTGTGAATTGCTCATTACTCTATAATTTGTTCATGATTGTAGCCAAAGTATAAACGTAAGTAACCATTCTACAGAATTCATTACCTTTGTAACTTGTGAGCTCATTACCTTTGTACCTAGTTCAGCTATCAAAACTTTGGGGGCCCAGTCCCTGGACCCATTACGTACCTCTGTAATCTGTAAATACCTTTGTAACTTGTCATGATTGTGACCAGACTTACCTGGAGTTCATTACCTTTGTAAATTGTGAGTTCATTACCTTTGTAAATTGTGAGTTCATTACCTCTGTAACTTGCTCAGCTATCAAAACTTTGGAGTCCAGTCCCTGGACCAATTATGTACCTCTGTAATCTTTTGACTACCGCCCACAGGATGGGTATGGGGTGTACATAAACAAAAACATAATCCATTAAATAATAAAAACAAACAACTTCACATTCCTTATCCCAGCACTAAACTTATACATAAGAAAAACACGTTCAACTGTAAATGCTTGATTCCCCCTCCAAAATGCCCAACCAGCACACACAACATACATGTAACTAAAAACAGCCCACACCTGTACATACAGGTGGGTTTATTATATCCATAAAATACAACCAGTATCTTATAACACAAAAGGCAATATTATCCTAATAATGTCACACTTATTTACATTACATATGAAACTTTATAAACAAAGACATTCTCGTATAATCCAATTCGTTGCACTCTCATTAGTATTGTATATTAAACTTTATACACAAAGACATAATACTAAACACCTCAAAAATTACAATATAATAAAGGTGACAAAATAGCCATTTCCACACCTTACCACAGAGAAACTAAACACACTATTAAAATAACAAAGATACACACTCATGTTACATAGCACATTATTATTATTAGAAGTTTTTCAAGGTGTTGTGCTCTGAATTATGGTTTGAGGCACAGTGCTGAATCCATGAATTTGTATTAGTCAAAAGAGCTTGGGGATTAAGGTTTTATCTTAACAGTTCCACATGGTTGATACAGGTGCACCTGACAGTAGATGTGCTTATGGTGGCATTTATGCAGCCCATTCTTATACCATGAGTAATACTCTCACATTTGAAAGTTTCTTATATTATCAGTCACTTCATTGCCAGGCATATTAGTCATATTTAAATAACAAAGGCAAAATACTGTGATTGGAACAACACACAAATAACCCGCACATAGGAGAGAGCAGCTTACAATGACGTTTCAGTCCGACTTGGACCATTTACAAAGTCACACTGCGACTTTGTAAATGGTCCAAGTCAGACTGAAACGTCATGAGTGCCTCTCTGTGCGGGTTATGTATGTATTGTCATTTAATTTGGTTATTTGTTTGTATGGTCACATCACCCAAAAAGTTAGTAGAGGAGCACGTGGCAGTAGTAATGAGGCAGCAAGGCTGGTGTTTGTGGTCATGTGCTGTTACATTATGCTACTTTAAGGTTAATCAGCATTACCACTACTAATATGCTTTCCCTTTCTATCTACATATCTGCTTACTATCACTAACTGCAACATGTTAAGCATGTTTGTTCTTGATCTTTACTAAAGGTTTCAGAAACAAGTGCGATAAACCTTCATAACGCATGGGTTACATTCTACATTCCTGAAAATCAGTGTTAAGAGCAAAATTAGGGTTTTCTAGATACAGTTTACCTGGAGTTTACCTGGAGTTTACCTGGAGTTTACCTGGAGTTTACCTGGAGTTTACCTGGAGTTTACCTGGAGTGAGTTCCGGGGGTCAACGCCCCCGCGGCCCGGTCTGTGACCAGGCCTCCTGGTGGATCAGAGCCTGATCAACCAGGCTGTTGCTGCTGGCTGCACGCAAACCAACGTACGAGCCACAGCCCGGCTGATCAGGAACTGACTTTAGGTGCTTGTCCAGTGCCAGCTTGAAGACTGCCAGGGGTCTGTTGGTAATCCCCCTTATGTGTGCTGGGAGGCAGTTGAACAGTCTCGGGCCCCTGACACTTATTGTATGGTCTCTTAACGTGCTAGTGACACCCCTGCTTTTCATTGGGGGGATGGTGCATCGTCTGCCAAGTCTTTTGCTTTCGTAGTGAGTGATTTTCGTGTGCAAGTTCGGTACTAGTCCCTCTAGGATTTTCCAGGTGTATATAATCATGTATCTCTCCCTCCTGCGTTCCAGGGAGTACAGGTTTAGGAACCTCAAGCGCTCCCAATAATTGAGGTGTTTTATCTCCGTTATGCGCGCCGTGAAAGTTCTCTGTACTTCTAAATTTGCAATTTTTTTCTTATAAAAATTACTGCAGTATAATTTATTCAGTGGTAGTGTGCCTTCTTGAAATGTCAGAGTATAGAGAGGGCTGATGTGGCCTAATTTCTTGAAGTAGACGATGGTTATTAATGTGGATGCAGGATTGTCAGTAGTTGATGGTTGTGATGTGTATGCTGTAATGCATCTCTGGTCTATTTTTACCCTGCAGTACTTTATGCAGCTGACAATAAGCCATCATTTTTTGCTCATGAATTCTCTTAAAGACCAGTGCTTCTAGACTTGTTGGGCTACTTTACCAATAGCACAGAATTACTCCTGCAGGGTTAACTGTTCATCTTCAGGTTCCTCCTCATCCTTGTCTTTTATCTGCTTCTCTCTAAATTAGAACCTTAGGTCCTCTAACATTTCTTCTGCAGATAGTTCTTTATTTTTTTTTTTAATTTCACTTGTGGAATGTGTTCATGCTTATCTTCAAAGCCTTCAGCCCTCAGTCTTTGCCAGAGCCACAGTTTCCTAGACCAGACTCCTCACCAAGGTAAATAAGTAGAGGAATTATTCACAAACATGACAAATAACCCCAGCCTGCATTTATGCTTGATACCTTAAAGTACATAGGGAAATCAGAATACAAAGTTGTATCTTCCAAGGTATATCTTCACTGCAGGAATAAAATGATTCTTGAACTGTTCAAAAAAACAGGGCCTCAGTCATCCACACTGCTTTGTTAAATCACCCAATAAAGAGAAAGCAAGTTTTCTTTTCCTGTTAGCACACAAGAGATTCTTTGCACAATGAAAAAAAGAGCTTGTACTTAGGCATGTATGGCAGTGGGGAAGAAAAAGGGTTGTACCTTCACAACCTGAAGACCAAAAAAGATATTTTGGGAAGGTCAACACCCCAGCAGCCTGATCTCAGACAAGTTGTTTTGGTGGATCAAGGTCTACTCAACCTGGCTGTATACAATCTGTTGTATGAACCACAGCCTGGTTGACCAGGAACTGACTTTAGGAACTTTTCAAGTTTCCTTTTGAAGACAGCCAGGGGTCTGTTGCTAATTTCCCTTATGTACAATGGGAGTTGAGTGAAGTCTTGGGGTCCATACTATATTATCTCGGTGTACTTACTCATGGCACCCCTGTTTTTCAATAGGAGTATTATATACCATCAGACAAGCCTCTTGTTTTTGTAGGGATTGATTTGTTTGTGCAGATTCATGATCAGCACCTCTTGGATTTTCCAGGTCTAAATTGTGATGTACCTTTCTTGCTTGCCCATGTTCCAAGCAGTCATATTCATGACCCATAGGTCTAAGAGCCCAACCTGGGCCTGAAGGGAAAATTCCATGACATGCAGGATCCAGATTTGATCTGCTAGCCAATTTTTTTTTTACATGTTACAGAAGTTAATATCAAGATTTTCCCTTCGCTATCAAATCTTTGGTTGCATATTTTACATCATACAGCTATCAAATTCTATAAGTTGCAAGAGGGTTTGATGTATTACAATTATCTGATTTTCTCTATTTCTTCTTGTACTATAGTAGTATAAAACCAGTATCTACACTTCTTACCTTTTCAGACAAAGCCATGTACTTTTAAAGTATGTACTCATTACTACATTATATTATAATAAAAAAGAAGCGTTAAGCCACAAGGGCTATACAGCACAACTTATTACTACAGAAATCCTCAGTTGTACTATTCTTCTGAATACCAAAAATAAGTGTCGACTTTCTCCTTACTTAAAACTGTCTACCCTCTATGGGGCATACTGAACTTTTTTTTTTTTTTACTAGATCTTAATTTGGCATGTTGGACCAAAGATGTTTAACTTGCACTATAGATCTCAGTATCCTGATGACAGCATTATCAACATTTATGGACCAATTTTTTCAGTAAAAAATGCAGAGACCAGCTTTATTTCTTTGGCAATTTATTATGTAATTGATAATCAGTATTGTGGTAATAGACTTTTGTATCTATCATGACTAATAGAAGAGAATAATTTGACTGCTGCTTTTCTTCTTGAGTCAAAGGTAAATAATATCCAGATTTTAGCATTTATAATATTGCCAAGTACAAATAATTTTATTCACGATTCATAGCACAATACAGTGCTATAATATTTGATTTTTTCTGTATTCCATTTACATGCTTATTCTTATACAGAATTATTAAAGTGCTAAACCAGGTTTATCCTTCTCTCCCGAATTTCCAACCTGAATGTCAAAAACAAAAGCATGGCTTCCTTCGATGTCACAGCCCTCTTTACCAACGTTCCTACTGACGCTGCAATCAACATTCTGAGACAGAGGCTCACTGAAGACCACGACCTCCCTCTACGTCTTCTAGATTTCATCAATCTAGTGGAACTTTGTGTTAATTTCAACTTCAAGTATCAGGACAACTGTTACAAACAGTGCTTTGGGATGGCAATGGGCAGCCCGCTCAGTGCTGTGCTTGCCAACCTCTTCATGGAAAACTTGGAGACAGAGAAATTCAGCACCCTCATTCCCAACACCGTTACCTGGCTAAGATACGTTGATGATGTATTGGTTTTCTATCCGAGACGTCTCAATATCCAGGCCCTTCTCAACAAGATCAATGCAGTTGAACCATCAATAAAGTTTACACTTGAACTCGAAAATGATGGCAAACTTCCTTTCCTCGACGTTCTACTGTGCAGATCTCCCGACAGTGACAAACTTCTCTTCCAAGTGTATAGAAAACCTACCAACAAGGACGATCTTATACACTTTTATTCACACCAAGACACCCGCACTAAGAGAGGAGTCCTCATTGGCTTCTTCTTGAGAGCTCTTCGCATCTCCAGCCCTTGTTTTCTAGAAGAAGAATG
>NW_027200861.1:0-16255 GCF_038502225.1 Cherax quadricarinatus
GAAATTATTGCATACACAGATTTTAGCTTACATTATTCGGCAAGAAGAGCGTTGCTATTTAAGCCAAAATTGCACCTGTATGGCCCTGTTCACATTATCCTGTAATGTACCTTACACCTTCACGTATAGTGATCGCTTTCCCTGATTAAAAACACACCATCTAATAGTGTTGGTTGTGTTTACGAGGTTTCATGCACTCTTTACTTTGGTATATTGGACGAACTAGTTACCCTCTTGAAACCAGATTAGCTTAACATCAGTATTCAATTAGGATGGGCCAGAAGTCGAATGTTATCTTTAACTTTGTCAGTTCTTGCAATCACCCACTGGGGCAGGCTGCTGCCCAGATCATTGTACCCAGTAGTTCGTCATGGAAAGGTAACTGAAAGCTCGCTCTTAAAATATGATAGGAACGCCTTATATAATTCAGGTTATAGATTGGACAAAATCGACAGCTATTTAGTGGAGTTTATTGTGCATAACTTTAAGCAACAGTGCTGTATCAAAGCGCAGGATTACTATGTCATGAGGCCTCGTGAGGATTTGGTGACATTAGACCAATGTTCTCGGAACCTATGCTCATTTTTCTTCCTTCGTCAACATGCCCTGCCCATTGGTATATAACCATTAGGAGTAAACCCATTTAGCTGCATTGGGATAAACGTAATGTAGGTTTACAGGTACATGAGGTTAAGTAGCTGTAATCAGGGATTGCAACATGATAATTATAACTAGCTTTGTGGATTACAACCTACAGTTAGGCTGCTATGCGGTGAATTCATGAATTGTCTAGTTATTAGGCCTTCAAGAATAATCTGAATACTAATAAAGATTGATAAGTAACCAAGATATGACATGATAATTGATAATGACGATATCGCTAGGCAGTCCTTAGGAATATAAGATGAGATCCTTTCAATCATTCTAGATTCCCCGAGACGTACGGTATATTATCCTTCCGTCATTTCATTCTCATAAAACAAACAGTATTGGCCCTTGAACTAACCCCTGTGGAATCCTGCTCGTCACAGGCACCCACTCTGACACCTCGTCACGTACCAACACTCATTGTTTCCTTCCTGTCAGGTATTCTCTGGTCCATTGCGATGCTTTCCTCTTATTTCTGCCATTTCCTGTAGCTTTTTCATTAATCTCTTGAGTGGAACTGTATCCAAAGCCTTCTTACAGTCCAAGAAAATGCAATCTACCCACCACTCTCTCTTGTCTTACTTCTGTCACCTTGCCATAAAACTCCAGATTTTCCTTCTCTTAAACCGTGCTGGTTATCGTGTACAATCTCTTTCCTTTCTAAGTGCTCCATCACTCTTCTAACAATCTTCTCCATGGCCTTGCAAGCTACATATATGTCATTGACACTGGTCTGTAGTTAATGCTGCCTCGTGTATGTGTGTGTGTCTGTGACAGAGTTGTTAGATAAACGAACACACAAACATGTTTATGTGTACTGCACACTCAAAAATAACACAGCTCATGTGAAACAGCTTATTACTCACAAGAGTCTGGAAGGTTACAGCTTCCCACAAACAAGGTAACTGACTCAGCCACCTGAGTCAGTTACCTTATTAAAAGTCAGACTCCTTACTGGAAGTAAGACAACCACAGAACTCATGGTTGACAAGTTCAACTTGGGTTGTCGACCAAATGCTATGCAGCTTTTTCCCAACTTACTTTCAGCTGTCAGGGATGAGTTGTCGAATACAGAAAGAGATACACTATTATATGCAGCCAGAAGTAACAGCCTGGTTGATCACGCCCTGATCCACCGGGAGAGATTAGATTTTACTATCGAAGTGGCTAGTTTATTGTGCACCCTATATCCATCCTGTGGATGGTAAAGCAAGAGCATATGGATACACAAAAGGCATAGAAACTAGGCCCCAAAAGAGTTAACAAAGTACATTTAGATTTACATTTACAGTTCACTTATCTGTTACAAGCAAATTTAGAGAATTTGCTTAGTATATCTGGTATCTTGTTATCATTAATAAGATATCTTGAAATGCCACATAGGTTATTATACAATATTCTTCAACAAGGGGAGAATAAAACACACAGTGTTCAAGACGTTGACCATATGCCTAACCAAATAATTTGCATTTGGTTTGATCATTATGTGCGTGCCTCCCAAACTGCCAGAAGTACTTGTAACTAAGCCTAAACCTGGTCACTACAACATCAGTCAGTACTTGTAACCAAGCCTAAACCTGGCCACTACAACATCAGTACTTGTAACCAAACCTAAGTCTGGCCACTACAACATCAGTCAGTACTTGTAACCAAGCCTAAGCCTGGCCACTACAACATCAGTCAGTACTTGTAACCAAGCCTAAGTCTGGCCACTATAACATCAGTCAGTACTTGTAACCAAGTCTAAGTCTGGCCACTACAACATCAGTCAGTACTTGTAACCAAGCCTAAGTCTGGCCACTACACCATCAGTCAGTACTTGTAACCAAGCCTAAGCCTGGCCACTACAACATCAGTCAGTACTTGTAACCAAGCCTAAGCCTGGCCACTACAACATCAGTCAGTACTTGTAACCAAGCCTAAGTCTGGCCACTACAACATCAGTCAGTACTTGTAACCAAGCCTAAGCCTGGCCACTACAACATCAGTCAGTACTTGTAACCAAGCCTAAGTCTGGCCACTACAACATCAGTCAGTACTTGTAACCAAGCCTAAGCCTGGCCACTACAACATCAGTCAGTACTTGTAACCAAGCCTAAGTCTGGCCACTAAAACATCAGTCAGTACTTGTAACCAAGTCTAAGTCTGGCCACTACAACATCAGTCAGTACTTGTAACCAAGCCTAAGTCTGGCCACTACAACATCAGTCAGTACTTGTAACCAAGCCTAAGCCTGGCCACTACAACATCAGTCAGTACTTCTAACCAAGCCTAAGCCTGGCCACTACAACATCAGTCAGTACTTGTAACCAAGCCTAAGTCTGGCCACTACAACATCAGTCAGTACTTGTAACCAAGCCTAAGCCTGGCCACTACAACATCAGTCAGTACTTGTAACCAAGCCTAAGTCTGGCCACTACAACATCAGTCAGTACTTGTAACCAAGCCTAAGCCTGGCCACTACAACATCACTCAGTACTTGTAACCAAGCCTAAGCCTGGCCACTACAACATCAGTCAGTACTTGTAACCAAGCCTAAGCCTGGTCACTACAACATCAGTCAGTACTTGTAACCAAGCCTAAGCCGGGCCAATACAACATCAGTCAGTACTTGTAACCAAGCCTAAGCCTGGTCACTACAACATCAGTCAGTACTTGTAACCAAGCCTAAGCCTGGTCACTACAACATCAGTCAGTACTTGTAACCAAGCCTAAGCCTGGTCACTACAACATCAGTCAGTACTTGTAACCAAGCCTAAGCCTGGTCACTACAACATCAGTCAGTACTTGTAACCAAGCCTAAGCCGGGCCAATACAACATCACTCAGTCTGTTCATATTGCAAGTTGCTCCATCTACGTTCATGTTATCATAGTGGGTTATAGATCTACTCAGCTTCTATTTGCATTCCTATATTCATTATCATTATTTTCTTCTCTCCTAATATTATTCCTCTGCTAGAAACAGATATACCAAAGTTATATTCTACATTCTCCTTCTGGGTACTCTTCTTGGCAAACATATCAACTTTATCATGAAGGAGTAATCAAATGTGTGATGGGATCCAAAGCAATTGTACATTACTTTCTTTTTCCCCGGTTTTTGAGTATCTATAACTGGCTTCTTCAATGAGCATGTTGTTGGATTCATTATATGAGTCAAGATCCTTCAGTTATGTCATATAATCAGTAACGATGATAGAGTCAAGCTAAGTGTCATAAGTTAGCTTTAGCGCCATTAGGATCGCAAACAATTCAGTTTGCAGTGTAGACGCCCAGTTGTTAAAGTATTATCGTTCTTACCTAGGGAGGTGGCAACAAGAGCAGATGCAGCCCTGCCTGAAGACTCTTGTTTAGACCCATCAGTGTATATAACTTGTGATAACTTATTACTACCAGCTAGGTGAGAAATTTCTTCTTGAGTAGTTGTTTTAACAAGTGATTTAAGGAAGCAGGATGCCTGGCGAAAGACCTTCATGTAGGTAGCCACGGTAGGTAGTAATGCAGTGCACACAGCACTGATGCATCTAGTACCCTGACTCACACCTGCCTCACACCTGTGTCACACCTGTTTCACACCTGCCTCACACCTGTGTTAACCCTTTATCACATCTACCTCACAAATGCCTCTTGCTTGCCTGAGTATTATCTCAAGCCTGCCTCACTCCTGGCTCACACCCGAATCACTCCTGGCTCACGCCTGCCTTCACTTTCCCCACATCTGCCTCACTTATAAAATACCTATGCTGCACCTGCCCCCACACTTCCCTCACAATTAACTCATATTCTTATTGTGGTTTCTACACTTCTTACCTGCCTCACAGTTGCCTTTCCTGACACACACTTCCTCACACCTGCTATACAATTTCCTTATACTTGCCTCAAACTTGCCTAACACCTGTCTCACAAAAATCTTCATATTTTCTTTAACTGTATCTTACACCCTACTTTTACATGTTTCAAACCTGATTCACACTTGCCTAACAGCCCGCACATCTGTCACACACCTGCCTCACACACATGATCCACACTTGCATTACACCTGCCGCAGAACTGTCTCTCAGATATCGCAGACTTGCCTTGTCCTACCTCATGCCTTCACACCTGCCAAATGTGTAGAATAGAGGCTGTCTGTGTGTTACAACTGAGTGGGTTCAGTCATGAAATTCAGCTTAGGAGCTGCCGTTACATCAAAGGTTTCCTGAAATATGAACGCACCTCCTATACAGTGGACAGTGAGTGTTGTGAGACAGTAGCAATTGTAAGTCTCTGGTGAAGCTAATGGCCACCCCTTGCATGTGGTAGAGTACATGAATGCATTTAACTCGGGGACTTACGTGGAGGGGGATGTGCTGTGGTGTACAAAGAAATACCTGCGGAGTCACATGCCACTGTCTCGTCCAGCAACGAGAATCCTAATTGCGGTGATATATTCGGGTCGCGTGCTGTAACGAATAATTCATATTCGGGTCGCGTGCTGTAATGAATAATTCACTGCAATGGATGTCGTGGGGATTATCACCCCATCTCTCTCACTGACTGTAACGTAACTGAGGCAGCTCGGCTGTAGGCGCCAGCTGCATCCCTTTAGCACTCACTACTGGCGAGAAAGCAGTGTTCAGGGCGTTCTATTGTGTAGGACACTCGTGTAGAAGCTAAGCTATATAGGCCTGAGCTTGCTAACATCTGCAGGTCATAAGACTGCCATCCCCACGAGCCCCTTTGAGGCGGGGTAGATGGCAGACCAGAGGCCTAGCTTCTCCCTACGAGCCCCGTGAGGGCGGGGAATGTGGCTAGGCCTGGGGACACTTGGTCCCAAAGATGAGGAGGTACTTGTACCTCCTCCCATGGGAGACTTAAGTCTCGAGACACTCCCCCGATAGGGAGCCAAGGCCGGGTCACCACTACTTGGAAGAGACCCGGGCTGGGAGAATACCGGCGAAAAAAAAGAAAAAAAAAAAGAAGCTAAGCTAAATTCTCTCTAACTCTAACTTAATTTAAATATGTGTAAGAAATAGGGTATAATACAGTAGTAGCCTGTGGAGACCTAGTTACTAGGCTAAGACTTATAAATTAAATGGGAACAGAACTATGGAACCCCCATCTTAGGTATCGTCTCTCCTCCCTAAGCCCCCACCCCAAATAGGGGAAGGTTACAACGGGCATTAGGAAAATCTCCGTGATTCTTCACACCAATGTCATACCTCTCATGTTCCTCACACCTGTCTCACACCTGCGTGAACCTGGCTGATGCTTTCCTCACACCTGTCGTCCAGCTACTCATATTTGCCTCACTCTTATCCGGCTTAATATAAAATCCCATTGACTAGCAAAATTAAACTCAACAAATAAATTATTCCAAGTTCTGTTATAATATAAAATATACACTTGTGCTGCAAGAGCAATCCTGAATATTTTTATTTAAATAGAACACATCGACTTGGCGACAGTGTAAACTTTGGTTGGTGTTTGATCACGTTCTCAAAATGCAGTCACATGATTTTGATTTTCCCTGTCCAAAGAGAATAATTCAGGGAGTTGGGTTCAGCTGGGAGTGGTGGCGGGGGAGATGGAAGGTAGTTGGTGCAGAGATTGTGGTCGTTGAACATAGTATGTAGTTGGTACCCGAGTGTTAGTTGAATGGTGTGGGATGCATCCTGGAGACAATATTGAAGGACCTCAATGGCACTGACTTTCTTGGGTTACCCTGGGTGGCTAACCCTCGGGGGTTAAAAATCCGAACAAAATCTAATCTAATCTTACCAGGGCCTATATAACAGATGCATGAAATACAATGAACATATATACACCAGGTTAAAACACTATTCCATATGTCCTCCAGGTCCCTCCAGGTACCTCGGCAAATATAAAAAAAAAAAAGTCCTTAATCTGCAAGAAAGCAATTAAATACGTCTCTAGGCTTAAGCTAATTCTTAATGGATCCTACGGTAGGCCGTGAACCGGGGAAGAAAACATTGAATTTTACATCGATTTCCATCAGCTTTGAAAACTGTTTTTACTAAGGAAATCAGTTTTATGTCAAATTATTTTAGTAAAGCAGTTTCAATCCGAACATTTATCTTTTAATAAGACGTGTTTACCAAAAATGTCGGGTAATGTGGAATCTTCCTCTTGCCAGAGTAATCAGCACTTGAATAGTTTCCGTTCAAAAGAATCAAAGAAAATGGACCCTGGTAGAATGGACAAGACTATCGTCTACTCTTGTCACCTGTTATATTTATCAATGACCATCAGTATCTGCTACTTCCATTGTCTATTAACAGCATCAGTTACTTTCATCATTTACACCTCACATTTACTTACATCATCGGCTATCAGAAAGGCAGAAATGAACGAAATTTCCTTTTATCGTTTTCTTGTGTCACTCTGGTCACTTCGAAGTGCCACCTACCAATCGGTTTCTATTGAAATCTGGCCAATGAGTAGCTTCCTCACCTTCTCGAAAACAGTGTCTGTAATGTTGTCACTGTCAGCCCAGATATGAAAATATGTCAAGAGACGTGTTCAGTAAATGGACCTCGATGTGAACGTTAACAACTCTGCTTTACATAAGGGCATTTATGACTGGTAAAATTCTGTCACAAAAATAAAAGGCTTTCTCTCATTTAATGTTGCTAACTCTAGAGCTGATTAGGAGATGAATCGAAAAAAATATGCAACGCTAAAAAAAAGCATTAACTTTTTTCACTTACAAAATAACGCTTATTTTCGACAGTAGGCTGCATCAACGGACAGTTCCTCCAGGAAGGTAGTACAGTGGATCCCCGGTTAACGGCCGATTTGGTTATCGACCAACTCGGTTATCGGCAGGTTTTCGGCGCCCGGTTATGGGCCGTTCGCTCGGATATCGGCGGTTTTGGACACGTCCATCCACAGGCTGGGACAGCTTGTGCTTCAGTTTGGCTTTGTCTCTTGGTGATTGAGGAGGCTTCTGCTCATACATCCAAACATTTCACTTGTTTACCTTTGTTTTTATTGGTTTTTCTTGCAGAGCAACTGTGAAATAAGTAACCATGGCTCCAAAGAAAGTTAATAGTAAAGTACCTGTGGTAAAGAAAGTGAGAAACACCATGGAATTTAAGCATGAAGTGATCGAAAAGTTTGAGAGTGGAATGAAGGTAATGGAACTTGCCAGGATGCACAGCAAGAATAAATCAACAATTACATCCATCCTGATAAGATTTCGTTCGGATTTTTAACCCCGGAGGGTTAGCCACCCAGGATAACCCAAGAAAGTCAGTGCATCATCGAGGGCTAACTTATTTCCATTGGGGTCCTCAATCTTGTCCCCCAGGATGCGACCCACACCAGTCGACTAACACCCAGGTACCTATTTGCTGCTAGGTGAACAGGACAATAGGTGTAAGGAAACGTGTCGAAATGTTACCACCCGCCGGGAATCGAACCCGGGCCCTCCATGTGTGAAGCGGGAGCTTTAGCCACCAGGCCACCGGGCCACTAATGTTGAAAAAGGAGACGCTAATGTTGAAAAAGGAGAAGCTAAACAAAGGCCACCGATAATGGAAGAGATGGAAAAGTTATTATTGTGGATTAAGGAAAAAGAATTAGCAGGAGAAAGTGTAGTGGAGTCTACTATTTGTGAGAAGGCATGAGAATCTTCCAAAGAAAATGCCTGGAACAAGTGCTGCAGTTTGTGAATTTAGGGCCAGCAAAGGATGGTTTGATAGATTCAAGAAGCGTAGTGGCATACACAGTGTTGTAAGGCATGGTGAGGCTGCAAGTTCTCACAAATGTGCAGCTGAACAGTATGTTCACAAATTCCAGGACTATGTAAAGGCTGAAGGATTCAAACCCCAACAAGTTTTCAATTGTGATGAAACAGGCCTGTTTTGGAAGAAAATGCCAAAGAGGACCTACATTACCCAGGAGGAAAAGGCACTGCCAGGACACAAGCCTATGAAAGACAGGCTTACTCTTTTGTTGTGTGGTAATGCTAGTGGGGATTTCAAAGTGAAGTCTTTACTTGTGTATCACTCAGAAAATCCCAGTGTGTTTAAGAAAAACAATGTCATGAAGAAGAGATTGTGTGTGATGTGGAAAGCTAATCATAAGGAATGGGTCACAAGGCAAATTTTCCAAGAGTGGGTTATTAATTAATGATGTGTTTGGCCCAAGTGTGAAAAAATACCTCCGGGAAAAGAAATTGCCACTCAAGTGCCTCCTGTTACTGGACAATGCTCCTGCACATCCTCCAGACTTGGAAGACAAAGTGTTTAGGGACTTCAATTTTATAAAATTGAAGTTCTTGCCTCCTAACACCACTCCTCTCCTCCAGCCCATGGGCCAGCAGGTCATTTCTAACTTCAAAAAAACTCTACACAAAAGCAGTGTTTCAAAAGTACTTTGAAGTGACCTCGGACACTCAGTTGACCCTAAGAGTTTTCTGGAGGAATCACTTCACTATCCTCCATTGCATAAGCCTTATAGGTAAGGCTTGGGAGGGAGTGACTTCCAGGACTTTGAGACAGAGAAGGGAAGTAACCCAGAGAAGGCATTACAACCTAAAGGGGGGAGTGAGGGATTACATTTTTTTTTTTGTTTTCAACCGATTTATTTTATTTTTGGTGTACTTTTAGAGGTGCATATATAGTTTAATGTGACAAAGTTTCAGTATGATTGGCCAACAAACAACATAGAAAAAAAATATTAACATAATTTTGATATATGGCAGCATCCCCTGACAAATTGGCACTACGAGTGGCACTTCCGACATTCCCAACTGTTAGAATACAACTAGCACGAATATTTTACGTTGCCATTTCATCTAATATATCTTATTATCATGGTAAAAAAAAATACATTTGACAGAATTTTTGGCATTCACCAAAATATCTGCCTTTTACCCCCCACAAAATCAAAAATATTTGAGATATTCCAAAAAATCCATCATTAAAAATTAAAACACACTTTGTTTTATATTGTCTGTGAAAATCATTTCAATACAATCATTAATAATGGTTCAGGTCCGCGAAATAAGTTACTTCCGAGATATAGGCCTAGAACGCCGGTAGGCCTACCGTCAAAAAAAAAATGTTCTTTTTTCGCGAAAATCGCGTTTGTTTCGGTGTATTTCTTAGTAAACTGATGTTCTAGTGCAGTTATCCTCTTCAAAACATCGTTTTCTCTCACTCACAGACCAAACAATACAACATGGAGACGAGGAGTAACTTTTTTATATCGAAATATTGCTGGTGGACTCTCGCTATATTATGGCCTATTTTATTCAGTCTAGAGTATATAACATGTTTGTTTGTTATTTACAGTGATTATTATATCATATTAGATCAATTCTGATAGATAAATAAGCCGTATAGTTAATATATAAGCTGATATAAGCGTAATAATGAAATGATTTCACCTGGCACTCTCTGGAGAGGGATCACTGCCGAGTGTACCCAGGTGCTTCCCGATAGGCTAGACGTCTATTGATAAGCTCCACCTACTCTTATATGATGCCAAATAATCAATTATTATATTAGAAAGAATAATGCAAAGAAAAAGCGATAAAAAACAAGGAAAAAATTCCAAAAAATACATAGGTTGAGAACAGACGCGCTACCTACATCGCCGCCACCATACCTGATATAAATGACTATAATTTCTTGTAGAAACGTTGTAGAACATTGATTCTTGTACCATTGTGTTGCCAAAGAGTTAAGCTATTTTTCTATATGAATAACTCATTTTCATAAATTTTCGAATTTTTCTTGAGAGCGCTGAAAAAAATTTTCACACATCCACCCTTAGAAACTGTGTTATGTATTTATTGAAATTTTGCTGTATTTATGAATGGATCATGAGTTTTATAATGTATATTCATTAGACATTGTTTTTCTTATCTACCATTGAATATATTAATCCTACTGTCCATTTCACCCCCCCCCCTCACATTTGGAAAATTTTGTTGAAACATCACTCTCATTTTTGTGGGAACAGCAGAAGGCTTATTTGTATTATATATCTGACATAGCTTCATCATTGGAAGTAGCCAAACAGCCTTTGTCTTTGTCTTTAAGTAATAACTGCCTGTTTGTTCTTTTCTCCTTGTAATTCCTAAAACTGTTTGTATAACCTTTACGTTCATACATATATAAGCAATTAATTTGTTATTGCCATTGTAATCATAAGTTAGGCTTAAGTTTGTCCAGAATGCTCTACAAAACTATGAGCTTTCTGCATAAATAACCGTCAACCATCTCTGTACAAATATTGTATCATGCTTCCCTCAAGGGAGGTTCCTGGACGCTGGTGAGGAGCTCTTGATCTACGGAATTAGATCTGTGCTCCAGTACCCTAAATTGAGCCTAAATTCCTTCCACACACCCCCACCACTTGCGCTGTATAAACCTGTGAGTTTAGCGTTCCCCATGATTATAATAATTATAATTGTATCATGCTGAAATAAAATTATATTAATATTTGCAAACTGATATAAAAGTATTGTCATCGTTGAGTTTCTACACTTTTTACTTTTGTTTTTCACCGATTTTCATGAAATTTGGTTTGCCTAATTCTTTCATATGCCGCGACTATCACGAAATATTGGAATGATACATTAGGATGGAGGGGGGAGGGGAATCTTGTTCCCCTGAAGCTAATCAGACACTACATTCAGAAATTATCGCAAGAAAAGCAGTATTTCAGTTTGTCCAAGTTCTTAAAAAAAGAAATTGGAACCTGCAGAGGCCAAAATCAATCCAGTCTCTTATCTTAGTAAGATTGACCAGCTTTAAGAAAGTAAGTTTTATATAAGCTTAGTGTACATAAGATAAATTTTCAACAATGCATTCGACACATGGATTCTTACTGGTAGAATGAACTGCAGTTGTTTATGTGAAGTTTTGTCCTTTAAGTGTGTAAAATTTGTGGTACAGAGCTCAGTTATGATTGCAATAATAATAATAGTGTGTAAAATGCTGTGAAATTGTTATTCCTGATTAATTATGTTAAATAAATTCCGCTTTATTGCTTCAGAACATTATTACTTAATGGCTGACACATCTTAGGGTCAGGATAGTACCCTTAAGCTTTATTTCCCGGCCAATTTGTTCATTAAGTAAAAAATAAAAAAAAAAATCCTTGGAATCACTGAAATCCGTGACATAACTGGAGAATAACTCAAACGATCGGCATCAAATTTTCATCTACTTTGGGGTTTCTTGAACACAATGCTATTAGAATATATCCTAATTTTCTAAATATTAGTAAATATCGATATTCGCTTCCATGAGGAAGTGGAACAGAATTCTTCCTCCGTAAGCCATACGTGTCGTAAGAGGCGACTACAATGCCGGGAGCATGGGGCTAGTAACCCCTTCTCCTGTATATATTACTAAATGTAAAAGGAGAAACTTTCGTTTTTCCTTTTGGGCCACCCTGCCTCGGTGGCCACCTTGCCTCAGTGGCCAGCCTGCCTCGGTGGCCATCCTGCCTCGGTGGCCACCCTTCCTCGGTGGCCAGCCTGCCTCGGTGGCCACCCTTCCTCGGTGGACACTGCCTCGGTGGCCAGCCTGCCTTGGTGGTCAGCCTGCCTCGGTGGACACCCTGCCTCGGTGGCCAGCCTGCCTCGGTGGCCACCCTTCCTCGGTGGCCAGCCTGCCTCGGTGGCCACCCTTCCTCGGTGGCCAGCCTGCCTCGGTGGCCAGCCTGCCTCGGTGGACACCCTGCCTCGGTGGGCCACCCTGCCTCGGTGGCCACCCTTCCTCGGTGGCCAGCCTGCCTCGGTGGTCAGCCTGCCTCGGTGGACACCCTGCCTCGGTGGCCAGCCTGCCTCGGTGGACAGCCTGCCTCGGTGGCCAGCCTGCCTCGGTGGTCAGCCTGCCTCGGTGGGCCAGCCTGCCTCGGTGGGCCAGCCTGCCTCGGTGGGCCAGCCTGCCTCGGTGGGCCAGCCTGCCTCGGTGGGCCAGCGTGCCTCGGTGGGCCAGCCTGCCTCGGTGGGCCAGCCTGCCTCGGAGGGCCACCCTGCCTCGGTGGGCCACCCTGATTTGGTGGGCCACCCTGCCTCGGTGGGCCACCCTGCCTCGGTGGGCCACCCTGCCTCGGTGGGCCACCCTGCCTCGGGGGGCCACCCTGCCTCGGTGGGCCACCCTGCCTCGGTGGGCCACCCTGCCTCGGTGGGCCACCCTCCCTCGATGAGATACGGCCAGTGCATTTAAAGTAAGATTGATATTCATTTCTGTTCAATAACTAAGCAATGCTTCATCTGACTGACTTCATAATATTGATAATGCAGTCTATAAGAAGGATGATGCCCCATAAGTTTAGTCCATGTAAGGGTAAAATTTGAATTTAATGAAATTATTAAAAATGTTGAATCGTTGGAATCAGATCAGTTACTGTTGTACAGTTTTCCTGATTATTTTCAAACTTTTTTTCCATTTGTGGTCTTAATTTAAACAAAACGTGTCACTCAGTTTGAGCAAAATACATTGAAATTTTCCAATGTCATTAAGAAAATTGTTTTCCATGTACAAACAAGACAATTTTTCTTTTAATAGACATCACAGCCTAAATGTTGGTGTATCTTATTTACAAGTATTGTTTGTTTATGCTTTTGCTGTGAGAGTCCCAGTTCGCCATCATTTTATCACGTTTATCAATTTTTTTTTTTGATAGAAGTGGAAATCAAATATAGTTTTTCATAGGATTGTCGAGTATTTTAAAAAGAATGTAAATAGAATCTGGAAAAATTTGCATGTTTATGGTTTTTTTTTTCACTTTAATGACGGGAGACTTTTCTATTTTAGGAACATCTCAGCAACAATATTTACTTTCTCACAAATTTTCGCTTCTTACTCGAAAATGCCTTACTAGATGGGCTTCAAATTTTCAACACTGGTGTAATGTGTCATGAGCAAGATTCATCACATTATACTGACATTCATGGATGTCCTTCACACAAAGTTACATACAGACACGCTCCTCTCATCGGCTTCAAAATTTTCAACCCTCCTATATCCCACTCATAAGGCTGTTTTTATATTTAAATGAATGTGTAGGTGCCATTTTGACACATTCTCGAAATAGTATAATATTATTTTGCGTTCCAAATTAATTTATAACAGAATAACACCACTTTGTATATAATATGTACTCAGGCTTGCTATTTACCCATTAAGAGCCTAGTTGCTAAGATTTATGCTAGTCCTGTATTATATTTTGTCTCGATGCTGGTGACGGGCTCTTGATCTAAGTAATGGACTTGTATTATCCTTGGTCGGATCGCATTTCAGTACATCCCATTTCACAAGCTCCTATATGACCCTTGCAGGTTTAGCGCTTTACAATGCTTAAACTATAACTATTTTGAACAGCATCAATCATCATAATGTTGTGTATTGTAGAAAATGAATATTTCATGGGTTTGCTCTTTGCAGCTTCAAAACGTCGTTGGAGTCAGTGAAATAACTAGAAAATTCTTCTTCTGGTGAGATGAAAACCCTCTACAGGCGCTGTATAATCCTACGGGTTTAGCTCTTCCCCATTATAATAATTTCCTTAAAGCAAGAAAGTTCTTGTTAGGTTTTGCAACTTACAACGTGGCATTCTTTCTTAATCAAATTCGTTTCTGTTAAATAAATGGAGACGTTCTCTTCTTATAAAAAAGTCACAAGACTTTATATTGATTTAACCCAGGATAACTAAATAATGTAAATTAGACACATGTGCGACATCTGGGTGTCTTTATTGGGAGTGATCATGTCGGAGGATCTCACCTTCAAGGACCATAACATTGTCTCAATCGCAGCTGCTAGAAAAATGACAGGATGGATAATGAGAACCTTCAAAACTAGGGATGCCAAGCCCATGATGACACTCTTCAGGTCGCTTGTTCTATCTAGGCTGGAATATTGCTGCACACTAACAGCACCTTTCAAGGCAGGTGAAATTGCTGACCTAGAAAATGTACAAAGAACCTTCACGGCGCACATAACGGAGATAAAACTCCTCAATTACTGGGAGCGCTTGAGGTTCCTGAACCTGTATTCCCTGGAACGCAGGCGGGAGAGATTCATGATTATATACACCTGGAAAATCCTAGAGGGACTAGTACCGAACTTGCACACGAAAATCACTCACTACGAAAGCAAAAGACTTGGCAGACGATGCAACATCCCCCCAATGAAAAGCAGGGGTGTCACTAGCACGTTAAGAGACCATACAATAAGTGTCAGGGGCCCGAGACTGTTCAACTGCCTCCCAGCATACATAAGGGGGATTACCAACAGACCCCTGGCAGTCTTCAAGCTGGCACTGGACAAGCACCTAAAGTCGGTTCCTGACCAGCCGGGCTGTGGCTCGTACGTTGGTTTGCGTGCAGCCAGCAGTCACAACAGCCTGGTTGATCAGGCTCTGATCCACCAGGAGGCCTGGTCACAGACCTATGGGCCGCGGGGGCGTTGACCCCCGGAACTCTCTCCAGGTAAACTCCCCAGGCCTAGCCACAAGCTAGGCCTCTCTGGTCTGTCATCCCCTCCCCAAGGGGGCTAATGGGAATGACAGTCTTATGAGCTAAAGGCTCGGGCTCAGGCACCTACCCTACCCTAGAAGGGTTAGGCATGGTATCAATGAATTACTTTTAGGTTCCAATTTGCGTTTTGGGAAGAAACTGAAAAAAAATAAATACTACTTTAAGAATTCTATGTTGATAACTTGATAATGGAACTTTTGAACGACTTCAAGTCTAATGTGCTTGTGTATTTTAGTCATAAGTTAGTTTTATTTGAGAAATTTAGATATTAATTTCCATATTATGATTTGTGAATGTCTTTTCTGATTCCCTTCAAATCTTTTAAGCTAATATTTAACTATATTGTCAAATTGTGTCGCACTCTGCATTATTCGAGTGGCATATACCAGGGCACTGGTATTATGGAATACGGGGATACCTTCCTCGAATCACTTAGTGACCGAGATAAATCTTATTAGACTTAAGGAACTAAAAGATATAGTTGAGCAGTGGAAGCAGGAACAACAACAGCTGTAGGGCAATTTTCCGCGTGCGCTCAACAAAAAATCGAAAAATTATGGAAATTGAGTTATATATACAGAAAAATAGCTTAACTCTTTGGCAACACAATGGTACCAGAATGAATGTTCTACGACGTTTCTACAAGAAATTACAGTCATTTATATCAGGTAAGGTGGCGGTGATATGGGTAGCGCGTCTGCTCACAGCCCATATAAATTTTAGAATTTTTTCCTTGTTTTTATCGGTTTTTCTTGCATTATTCTTTCTAATATAATAACTGACTATTTGGCATCATAAAACAGTAGGCGGAGCTTATACGTAGACTTAGAGCCAACCAGGAACCAGTGTTCCCGCTCCAGAGAGTGCCAGGAGAAATCACTTCATTATTACGCTTATATCAGATTATATATCAACTCTTCGGCTTATTTATCTATCAGAATTAATCTAATACGATATAAGAAACACTATAAATAACATACAAAAATGTTATATACTCTAGACTGAATAAAATAAGCCATAATATGGCGAGAGACTATTGGGAATATTTTGATATAAATGAGTGAATCCTCTCATGTCGTATTCTTTGGTCTCTGAGT
>NW_027200862.1:0-16248 GCF_038502225.1 Cherax quadricarinatus
CCTCTTATCAATCAACATTGGAAACATTAATGTTTTAATTCGTTCATCATAGTTCATACTGCTCAAATTTGACAGCCATTATGTAATCCTTCTTTAAACGTTTTTTTTTAACTTATTTGTGTATTTCCTAAGGTGTGCTGAACAGACATTCGCTGCATATTACAATTTTGGTCTAATATAAATTATGTTCAACTTTAACATTTTGCTCTCCATATATTTGAAAACCATTGCATAGTTTGACAGTGTGGAATAATGCAACACGGATATAACTCCCAAATTCCTTTCTCTATCTCATACTTTCTGCATTTTGCCTTTCAGGCTATATTCTTCTGGTGGCGTCCTTTCACTTTCTGCCATTTCTATTACATGGAATATATCAACATCAAATTCCACGTGTTCAAAGTATCCAGATCCTGTTGTAAGGATTTACATTGATTTGTCATCATTAATCTTACATTTTTGTAGCCTCTGGAAACATATTTGTTCATTTCTTATTCCTTCTGGTAAATCATTTATATATATTAGAATCACTATTAGTCATTTTTTCCTTTTATAACTGTATGCATTTTCCTCTTAAAGGAGGGTGCGATTTTTTTAGGACTGATAAAAAAGGAAAATTTAAAAATTATGGAAAAAATGTTTTTCTATCGAAAAATAGTGCATAATTCTGACAGCACGTTGATATTTCTAAGCATGTGTTTCCAAAAATGTATTTTTTTTTTTTGTTCATGCTGTCATCAAAAAGACATGATGGCAATTCGTGTTTTTTATCCCCTAAAAAATTACTATTTTTAGGATTGTTTCATTCTAAATACACTACATTGTAACTTCTCTGAGGACTCCATTCAAATTCAGGAAGAGATAAGAACTCAGTCACCTGAGGGCTGTCAACATGTATTGAGGCGAGCAACTTACTGAAATGTGGCGCGCCATGACCGTAGAGTTTTTACAGAAAACATAATATCTGTATAACTCAGGAATAAGATATTGACAATATTTTCCATTATAAGAGAAAAGTGTTTATAGGAGTGTAACGATTTTTGCACATATTACTGAGTAATGATGGTTCTACTAGCATGTAAAGGCGATTTGCGATATTTTTTGCCGCTTTGTTTTTAGTGATTTTTTTTCTCTCCCCCTCCAAAAAAAAAAAAAAAAATTCTTAAAAAATAATAAAATTCAACATTTTTTATTATGCAATCTATTGACATTTTGCTCAAACGGGGTTAGTACCATGATTATCTAGACCTTATCTTTCATCTGATGCCAACTTGATCAATATACATCTTACCAATATTGTAGAAAAAGGAGTGTTTTATGCCCTATAGAATAGGGCACTATTTATTTTTTTCTGTCTTTTAAGGGAAAAAGTCACTACAGTGTGTTGGTTTCAAATGCTGCTTAAATTACTGTAAAAAAAATAATTGAAATTGGACCAAAATTATTAAAAGTCTTTCATCCATTGTGATTATTTATCTTTAACTCCATCAATATTTTTTAGTTTCCAAATAATTATTTCATCGGGAACCCTATCAAAACTTTTCTAAATGTCAGGGTAAATGCAATCTGCCCATCCATTTCTTTCTTGCGCAATTTTTGTAATTCTCTCATAATAACTTAGCAAATTTGATAAACATGAAAGTGCAGACGCTCAATCAACTTGTTTACCTTTTAGGAAGCTATAATTCTCTGTGTGAATGTGATAGTATTATACTCTCGTGTTTTCTTTCAATAAATTTACAACAACAACAACTATCAATGAAACCAGTCTTTACTTTATAGGGTGCTCCATGTCACTTTTCGAAAGCATAAACAAGATACGTGCTGTTTTCTATGCTTCTATATTGGGAAACCTATTCCACGAAACGTTTCATAGTTTATAAGCTTTACGAGCCCTTAACACACAGTTAGCAACTGTACATACTAATAATTATTTACCTTTCTAGGAAGGTAGTAGCTAACCATTGATAATATTAAGACAGTTTTAGATCCTAAAATAGGTAGGATTAGATTTAATGTACTATTAGTTAGAGAGCTAGCTATTCAAATTCGAATAAAATCAGTTAACAAACGCTAACTCGTCAGTTACATCTCAGAGGACATCGAGAGAAGGCGTGACTTAAGATTAGCCAGAAAACATGAATTTACTCATTTGGAGTGGGGAACGACAAGACTAAAGAAGCTTTTTCAGGTACCTAGGGTACTTTTATCCAGGCCAGCCCAGCAAACTAGACTTTCGTTTCCTGTCAGCATAATTGGCCAATCTTTCTGCAGAAACGCGGGTTGAGTATGTTCGCGAGGTGATCTAGGTGGATGAGCACCGGAAGTCCATCATGAATGAGGTACTGAGAGCTAAGGAAGCGTAATACTTCGTCATTTCAAGTGAGCTGACATTGCTTTTCTACAGTTAGGAATGTCACTTCACAGTTATGTGGATTTTTTTTTTGCATGAGACACTGGTGTGCCTGAGATATTAACTCGGGTAGTCTGTGTCAACAGCTTTTGCTAAATCTGCAGCGCACTAGAAAACAGTTCGCACAAAAATGCACATATGTTGATTGCTGAATTGAACTCCTAAAAAGTGGATAACATGACTTATCCGCACATTTTTGAGACTCAAGGTACTATCCAGTCAGGTGTTAGTTTTTTCTTATTAGACCTATTAAAAATTTCTTTACTTTCTCTTCATATTTCACTATTCTGTAATTCAGCCGTCTCTATATTTTTATATATGTATATTTACATACGTGCATACGTGCATCGATATGAGTAAGTTTGGAGTATTTACATATTTGTAGATCCAGGAACTGAACACCATTGTTGCTACCTCTTCAGTATTTAGTTTGATATGTACATATGATGTAGGGCGAAATGACAGTAGTTTGTTGGATTATGTATTGGTAGATAAAAGACTGTTGAGTAGACTTCAGGATGTACATGTTTATAGAGGGGCCACAGATATGTCAGATCACTTTCTAGTTGTAGCTACACTGAGAGTAAAAGGTAGATGGGATACAAGGAGAATAGAAGCATCAGGGAAGAGAGAGGTGAAGGTTTATAAACTAAAAGAGGAGGCAGTTAGGGTAAGATATAAACAGCTATTGGAGGATAGATGGGCTAATGAGAGCATAGGCAATGGGGTCGAAGAGGTATGGGGTAGGTTTAAAAATGTAGTGTTAGAGTGTTCAGCAGAAGTTTGTGGTTACAGGAAAGTGGGTGCAGGAGGGAAGAGGAGCGATTGGTGGAATGATGATGTAAAGAGAGTAGTAACGGAGAAAAAGTTAGCATATGAGAAGTTTTTACAAAGTAGAAGTGATGCAAGGAGGGAAGAGTATATGGAGAAAAAGAGAGAGGTTAAGAGAGTGGTGAAGCAATGTAAAAAGAGAGCAAATGAGAGAGTGGGTGAGATGTTATCAACAAATTTTGTTGAAAATAAGAAAAAGTTTTGGAGTGAGATTAACAAGTTAAGAAAGCCTAGAGAACAAATGGATTTGTCAGTTAAAAATAGGAGAGGAGAGTTATTAAATGGAGAGTTAGAGGTATTGGGAAGATGGAGGGAATATTTTGAGGAATTGTTAAATGTTGATGAAGATAGGGAAGCTGTGATTACGTGTATAGGGCAAGGAGGAATAACATCTTGTAGGAGTGAGGAAGAGCCAGTTGTGAGTGTGGGGAAGTTCGTGAGGCAGTAGGTAAAATGAAAGGGGGTAAGGCAGCCGGGATTGATGGGATAAAGATAGAAATGTTAAAAGCAGGTGGGGATATAGTTTTGGAGTGGTTGGTGCAATTATTTAATAAATGTATGGAAGAGGGTAAGGTACCTAGGGATTGGCAGAGAGCATGCATAGTTCCTTTGTATAAAGGCAAAGGGGATAAAAGAGAGTGCAAAAATTATAGGGGGATAAGTCTGTTGAGTATACCTGGTAAAGTGTATGGTAGAGTTATAATTGAAAGAATTAAGAGTAAGACGGAGAATAGGATAGCAGATGAACAAGGAGGCTTTAGGAAAGGTAGGGGGTGTGTGGACCAGGTGTTTACAGTGAAACATATAAGTGAACAGTATTTAGATAAGGCTAAAGAGTTCTTTGTGGCATTTATGGATTTGGAAAAGGCGTATGACAGGGTGGATAGGGGTGCAATGTGGCAGATGTTGCAAGTGTATGGTGTAGGAGGTAGGTTACTGAAAGCAGTGAAGAGTTTTTACGAGGATAGTGAGGCTCAAGTTAGAGTATGTAGGAAAGAGGCAAATTTTTTCCCAGTAAAAGTAGGCCTTAGACAAGGATGTGTGATGTCACCGTGGTTGTTTAATATATTTATAGATGGGGTTGTAAGAGAAGTAAATGCGAGGGTCTTGGCAAGAGGCGTGGAGTTAAAAGATAAAGAATCACACACAAAGTGGGAGTTGTCACAGCTGCTCTTTGCTGATGACACTGCTCTTGGGAGATTCTGAAGAGAAGTTGCAGAGATTGGTGGATGAATTTGGTAGGGTGTGCAAAAGAAGAAAATTAAAGGTGAATACAGGAAAGAGTAAGGTTATGAGGATAACAAAAAGATTAGGTGATGAAAGATTGGATATCAGATTGGAGGGAGAGAGTATGGAGGAGGTGAACGTATTCAGATATTTGGGAGTGGACGTGTCAGCGGATGGGTCTATGAAAGATGAGGTGAATCATAGAATTGATGAGGGAAAAAGAGTGAGTGGTGCACTTAGGAGTCTGTGGAGACAAAGAACTTTGTCCTTGGAGGCAAAGAGGGGAATGTATGAGAGTATAGTTTTACCAACGCTCTTATATGGGTGTGAAGCGTGGGTGATGAATGTTGCAGCGAGGAGAAGGCTGGAGGCAGTGGAGATGTCATGTCTGAGGGCAATGTGTGGTGTGAATATAATGCAGAGAATTCGTAGTTTGGAAGTTAGGAGGAGGTGCGGGATTACCAAAACTGTTGTCCAGAGGGCTGAGGAAGGGTTGTTGAGGTGGTTCGGAGATGTAGAGAGAATGGAGCGAAACAGAATGACTTCAAGAGTGTATCAGTCTGTAGTGGAAGGAAGGCGGGGTAGGGGTCGGCCTAGGAAAGGTTGGAGGGAGGGGGTAAAGGAGGTTTTGTGTGCGAGGGGCTTGGACTTCCAGCAGGCATGCGTGAGCGTGTTTGATAGGAGTGAATGGAGACAAATGGTTTTTAATACTTGACGTGCTGTTGGAGTGTGAGCAAAGTAACATTTATGAAGGGATTCAGGGAAACCGGCAGGCCGGACTTGAGTCCTGGAGATGGGAAGTACAGTGCCTGCACTCTGAAGGAGGGGTGTTAATGATGCAGTTTAAAAACTGTAGTGTAAAGCACCCTTCTGGCAAGACAGTGATGGAGTGAATGATGGTGAAAGTTTTTCTTTTTCGGGCCACCCTGCCTTGGTGGGAATCGGCCAGTGTGATAATAAAAAATAAATAAATAATGTACATATGTATATAAAATTTAAGGTTATAATAAATTCTACCTATTAATGATCTGCATTCGAGGAATCTTCTACAATATTTAATAAGAAATATTTTAATTACACTCTTGCCACGACTTTTATAAATTTACGAATTTTGATTAACTGTTAATGATTCAGAGAAAGCTCTATTTATCTACTGTGCGTATTTATCTAATGCGCGTATATTTTTTACTTCTCGTGTCAACCAGAGAAACGTATATTTACTATATACAGTCTTTCTTAGGCTTCATGTATTTTAAGTAGTATTTTCACCAACTGGTGAAAATACTACCGGGTATTTTCACCAACTGGAAAATACCCGGACCAGGACAACACCGGGGGACCAAAGTCAGTCAGCCAGGTTGTACGAAATATGGCTGTGGTTATTTGAGGAAGACCCAAGCTTAATTCTTCATAAAAATAATTATGAGCTTATCATCGATGCTTTCACAGGGTCTAGTGGAATGTTAGGACATGTTTTCGGGTACAAACCTTGCATGAAACCTGATTAATCACCTACTGGAGGGTAATGGTGCCATGAAAAACATTCTTCCTGGTTGGACAATGGCTAGACAACGTATTTTTCATGTTCTTTAAAGTTTTCATTGTGTATTAACGTTTTATGTAAAAATTATGTACTTTTGTAATTTTAATTATATAAAACATGTTTACGTAAATAGTGAAATAATATTATTATTAACAGTACTAAAATTATACGCATAGAATGGAGTTAATAACGTATTATAAATTTATTTATTGCTGGTGTAATGTGCAAGGCAATGCCGTTGTGATTTACTGAGGGTTTATGGGAGAACAATGATCCACAGAGTCCTACCCATCCCTCCATCCATCCCCATCTCTCTCTCTCTAACTCTCTCTCTTTCTGTCTCTGCCTGTCTCTCTCTCTCTCTCTCTCTCTCTCTCTCTCTCTCTCTCTCTCTCTCTCACACACACACACACACACACACATATTGGCTGTACGCATACATTCACCTATGCATTCTTAATTAAGACTGCCGGTAAGTGATGTTAGAGCCATGTCTTATCTATTAGAGTTGCTGCTGTGTGTCAGTACACAGGTTAAAGAGCGTTTGGGGCAAATTGCGTTTGTTACTGGGATGCTGGTATAACATTTCCGACCCTTCCCATAGTTGTGTTTGGATTCTTAGAGCATCCCTGATGATACTTTATATCTTTCTTTGAAGTTATGTTTATGTTTTAAGCCAGAATAAGTCAACAGGAGCAACTATGATGTGTTAATATGTGTACTTTGTAAATGGTGTTATTATTAATATTTTGATTAATTTTACCTTCTACGTTGTATCTCTGAGAACTTCACTGAAAAGATGTATCTAATTATTACTCAATGAGTTATACTTTGACCTAGCAAAGCCACAAGTAGTGATCTGTCTGCTAGAAACGTTTTACACCATATGCAAGAGATTTGTTTACCATAGACTTAGTTATTTTATGTTTTCAATCCCCCCATAATTAGTTACAAAATCCAAGATGAAAAAAATAAATAGTAGGAAATATATATAAACACAGTGAGTTATTAAAGGATAACAAAATTACCATAAACTTTCAAAGCAAGAAATTAATGATAAGTTCATAATCATGACATAGAAATCATACACGAGACAAAATATGAGAAATGGAATAAACGCAATAAATCAAAGTTAAACAACAGAAAACAACATGAAAAAATCTTATTCTCAGGAGAATCTCTTTGAAGGGTGAAGGGAGGGAATGTCTTTTGGCTTGACGAAGGAGTTCTTTGATCCTAGGAATTAGATTTCTTGTCTCTTCGGATCTAATCTAAACATCCCTCATCTCGTCCGTTCCTCTCACCATTCGGTCTCATGCTTTGAAATATTTCCAGCTTGTGAATGTCATCTCCTAGGTAGTGGGGTAAGGGATCGTTATCGGTAGTGGGGTAAGGGATCGTTATCGGTAGTGGGGTAAGGGATCGTTATCGGTGGTAGTGCAGTTTGCTTTAGGAATTAGAATGAAAGCGAGGCTGCTCTCTTAGGCCTCGGTGGGCCACCTCGCATGTCTTTTTATGACGGAAGTATTCTTGGAGGCTGCCTATCGTCTCCTGGAGGTGGCAGCCAAAGGTTTCGACTCCCGGCGTTTCTGGTAATTCGCCTTGTTGGCTGAGCCCTCTCATTCGGGAGCTATCATTCTGGTGTACTGGGTAGGATGAAAGGTGGTTTCCATGCCGTATCAGCACTATTGGCCAGATCGAGGGTATTCTTGGACAAGAAGTAGGATATACGATTTCTTTTCGCTTTACAGTTGCTTCATATAATAAAGTTACACGGTGCAGTATGGAATACAATGTAAAACGAAAAAATATCTTATTACCACTAGAAAAGGTTTGTCATTATTGGATTGTAATGAGACTAGTATATGAAGAAGCCCAGCATCCACAGGTCCATGTGCGCTTCCCCGCAGTCACCTGTTTGTCCAACACTGATGAAATCCTCGTCTCTGACGTTCCTCCCCCTTCTCCCATTCCTATTACCACGTCCTCTTCGATTTCCTGTTTATCCACCATCTTTTAGGCTGGGCTCTTCACTCGTCCTCAAAAACCTCAAAGCCCCAAGACTTCTCCAGTCGCCAAAACTCCCTACCAGTCTACTGTTCCCCCCATACTTAACCTTCCCTACGTTGGTGTCTCGCGCCTTGCCTTCTCCTGTCTGTGATAGTTGTGGTAAACAATCCAACCAGCACATTCTGCCATTATCCCATCCTTCCTTGTATCCACCCAGATTCCTTCCTCCCAGGATATCACTACCCCTTTTATGTTCCCACCTATTTTGGTACCTGCCAATGTCTACTCTTTACATCTACTACGCCTCTTGCATCATGCTTCGGGTATTATCATGAAGTCAAAACCCGCATTGGACACCGACCCACCTCCTCCTGCACCTGTTCGTGCACCTGCCCCTGTCCAACCTCTTTTTTCTATGGTTGTCCACAAATCGCGTATTTCTAACTTACCGCTATTTTTACACATCAGTTTTTTTTAACCGTTCTAGTCCAAAGCCACCGTGTGCTTTCTGTTACCGTTATCTTATTAGTTACTGATAATGTTTTTTTGCAGTGGAATATCATATGCTGTGGAGAGAAATCGATGGCAGCTGCAAATGTTCCTCATCTAGTTCCCCTGTTTGTATCTGCTTGCAAAAACCGAAATTACATTCAACAGTTGGCCTTCCTATCTTTGACTTTTATTGCATGCACTTAATCCTTTTCACAACGAGACATTTAATGAGAATGAACATCTTATGCAAAATGATATTCCTTATTCTCGGCTTTTTGTTTTAACTTATACATCGGTAAAGTTGTACTCAGTCTGCTCTTTGTATCTTTGCACGTCACGCTCTTCATCCATCCCTAAATTCCTTCTGCAATTCCTTACCTCCGCCACGTCTTTTATTAAATAAATTTAATGCTTATCATATTTCCTGGGAGGGTCTCGCTGCGACTCTCATGGGGACCAGTTAAATGCTTTTGCCTCGCCTCTTTCTTCGTGTTATAAGTAATTTCACGCCTCCACTTTTTGATCCTAGCACTCATATTATTCCTTCAGATCTCTTTATATCATTAACTTTTATCAAGCTGGACTTTGATTAGTCTGTGTTAGCTGATTTTCATGAAAACGATCATTTCCCTCTTTCCGTTTTTCTCATTCTTACTCCCAAGTCCTTCGTCGTTCTCATTGACAATTTGAGTATTCGGAATTTGCGCTTTATACACAAATAACCCACACATAGGAGAAATAAGCTTATGACGACGTTTCGGTCTGACTTGGCCCGTTAACTAGCTACACTAACACACGAAAATGAAGGAGCCAGTATATATAGGAGAGGAGAACAGGAACGGGACAAAGAGACGAAGAAAGAAGGAAGTGCAGTAGTAGTGGTTGAGGCAATGTGATAATGGAAGTAGCAGTGGTGGTGGAAGGATACCTGGACAGGGTTTCGGGGGTCAACGCCCCCGCGGCCCGGTCTGAGACCAGGCCTTGTGATGGATCAGGGTCTGATCAACAAGGCTGTTTCTGCTGGCCGCACGCAAGCCGACGTACGAACCACACGCCTACTGGTCAGGTACTGACTTTAGATGCCTGTCCAGTGCCTTCTTGAAGACAGGCAGGGGTCTATTGGTAATCCTCCTTATGTATGCTGGGAGGCAGTTGAACAGTCTTGGGCCCCTGACAGTTATTGTGTTATCTCTCCTTGTACTCGTGGCGCCCCTGCTTTTCGCTGGGAGAATGTTGCATCTCCTGCCCAGTCTTTTGCTTTCATAGGGAGTGAATTTCGTGTGCAAATTTGGTACTAGTCCCTCTAGGATTTTCCAAGTGTATAGTATCATGTATTTCTCTCGCCTGCGTTCCAGGGAATACAAATCAAGGGACTTCAACCGTTCCCAGTAATTTAGATGCGTTATCGCACTTATGTGTGCCGTGAAAGTTCTTTGTACAATCTCCAGGTCAGCAATTTCGCCTGCCTTGAAGGGGGCAGTTAGTGTACAGCAGTATTCCAGCCTAGAGAGCACAAGCAATTTGAAGAGAATCATCATGGGCTTGGCGTCCCTAGTTTTGAAGGTTCTCATTATCCATCCTATCATTTTTCTAGCAGATGCGGTAGATACATTGTTGTGGTCTTTGAAGGTGAGATCCTCCGATATTATCACTCCCAGGTTTTCACATTACTTTTTCGCTCTGTTTTATGGTTAGAATTTGTTGTATACCCTGATACAGTTTTAATTTCCTCAAGTTTTCCATATCTGAGTAGTTAACATTTCTCTTCATTGAACTTCAAATTGTTTTGAGTGGCCCATTTGAAGATTTGGTTGATGTCTGCTTGGAATCTTGCGGTGTCTTCGATGGATGTCACTGTCATGGGAATTCTGGTATCATCCACAAGCGAAGACACGGAGCTATGGCTGACATCTCTGTGTATGTCAGATAAGAGGATGAGGAACAGGATGGGAGCGAGTACTGTGCCTTGTGGAACAGAGCTTTCCACCGTAGCTGCCTCAGACTTTACTCTGTTTGCTATTCCTTTTTGTGTTCTATTAGATAGTTATAGATCCATATACCTTCTTTTCTTGTTATTCCTTTATCATGCATTTTATGTGCTATTACACCGTGGTCGCAGTTGTTGAAGGCTTTTGCAAAGTCTGTGTATACTACATCTGCATTTTGTTTACCCTCTGTAGCATCCAGGACCTTGTCATAGTGGTCCAGTAGCTGGGACAGGCAGGAGCGACCTGCTCTGAACCCGTGTTGCCCTGGGTTGTGTAACTAAGGGGTAACTAAGGTGGTTGGCGATCTTGCTTCTTAGAACCCTTTCAATGATTTTTATGAGATAGGATGTTAGTGCTATCAGTCTGTAGTTCTTTGCAATTGTTTTACTGGCACCTTTGTAGAGTGGGGCTATGTCTGTTGTTTTCAATGAGTGTAGGATGACTCCTGTGTCCATGCTCCCTCTCCATTTCTAGAATGCTGAAGGCATGTGACACGGACTTCTTGCAGTTCTTGATGAACACGGAGTTCCATGAGTCTGAACCTGCGGTAGAGTGCATGGGCATGTCATTTATTGCCTTTTCAAAGTCTTTTGGTGTTAGGATAATATCAGAGATTTTTGAGATGACCACATTCTGGGTTTCGGTCATAAAGAATTCATTTAGATTGTTGACCCTTAGTCTGGGTAACGGCTCGCTGAACACTGAGTCGTATTGGGACTTTAGTATCTTACTCATTTCTTGGAGTAAGAGGCCCAATACTAGAAGTTGTTTTATCCTTAGATTTGGCATAAGAAAAATTTTTTTTTTTTTTCAATTTCCTTTATGGCTCTTAGTTCTTCCTGAGATTCTTCCTGGGAAATAGTGGTAGAGGCACAAGAGACAGAAAGGGAAGTGAAGCAAGTTAAAGTAGTAGTAGTAGTAGTAGTAGTTGTTGTTGTTGTAGTAGTAGTAGATTAGTAATCGAAGTAAAAGTTAAATCTAAGGATAAGAAAAAGCAGCCTTGTAAGAGAGTTAATGGCTGACGAGAGTGCAACCAAACACTCAGAGATGGGGGAAGGAAACTGAAGGACAGAATACACCTAGACAGAGGTAAAGAAGACATTGAAAATATCGGAAAGGAGAAGAGGTAGGTAGAAGAAAGGAAAAAAGATCAAATCAAGTCACGAGTGTTCTGAAATCTACAGCATTTGGCAATGCCGTCTTGTTGAAGCATCCATAATACACACCTTTCCTAATATGAATCGTAGTCCTGGATTTGTCACTGTAGATGCCTTCCTCTCTCATTACATTTTCAAATGCTCCAAACGTTAGAACACTTGTGACTTCACCTTATCTTTTCTACTCCTCTCCCTACCTCATCACGATTTCTGTATTTTCTTTGTCCCCTTTATTCTGCCCAGGTGTGTTTTGTCCTTCAGATTTTTTTCACTGTGTTTTTGGTCCCATCCTCGTGGGCCATTAGTTCTCCTGCAGTGTTCCATTTTCTTGTCCTTAGACTTACTCAACTTCTGCTTCTACTACTACTACTACTACTACTACTACTACTACTACTACTACTACTACTACTACCACTACTACTACTACCACTACTACTATTATTATTATTATTATTATTATTATTATTATTATTATTATTATTATTATTAATACCAGCATTATCTCTACCACAATTTCTCCACTTCTTTCTTCCTCTCTTTGTCCCGTACTTGTCCTCCGCTCCTATATATATACTGGCTCCTTTATCTTCGTGTGTTAGTGTGATTGTCATGTTGTTATGTCCCTTATTACTTTGATAGTAAGGTTCTCACTACATGTTCTAGTGTGGGGTAGCTTTTTACTTAATGGCCTAATCTGTCTAGGATAATACTTACATCATGACTGATCATCCTCAGTGTCTCTGATATCCTTTCACCAACCCTCTTCACAGGTTATTTAAACTACTACTATAAAAATATAACTGTATTCTAAATAGATATGTACAGAATATACAATTACAGTACTCACATATTCAAAACATAAGCCTGCACACCCCTTAGCTGTTCTTCTAAGACAGCCCACATGGTGGATCTGGACAAATTGCCCTTCTTTCTTCTGGACTAATCTCTGGGCTAACCAGTGTTTTGACACACTTTAGTCACCCTGGGTATGGTGGCCACAACTTAAGTTATAAAAGCTCACCCCTGTGGCACACATAATGCCCAAAAAATAGAAAGAAGGACCCAGAGGTCCTACCAGCTTGAAGTCCACCAAGAGAGAGAGAGAGAGAGAGAGAGAGAGAGAGAGAGAGAGAGAGAGAGAGAGGGAGGAGCCTAGCTAAGCTCCTCCCACACCCACCAAAAAACGAAAGACTGTTGCCAAGCACAATTCTCTAGTTACCACAGTTCTACCACACCTTATTTTACTGTTACAAAAAGAAATACAACTTTATAAACTACTTGTTTAAATTGTGTGTGTGTGTCTATAGTATAACCTATTATATTGAGAAAAAACAGGCTTGACTCAACTGCCTTACAGCCATAAGAGTGATCTGCCCTTATGACATTTAGAGCTAAGTCCCCATCAATTCAATATAATTAGGTATTCCAGAGTAACTGTTACTTATATACATCAATGTGTGTTGGGTCCCATAGTCCCATAACAGTGACTAACCAATGGTCCAATCATAAGCTTCTTTTTCCTATGTGCGGGTTATTTGTGTATTATTCCAGTCACGGAATTGTGCCATTTTGTTCTTTGCTCTTTATGCATGTCTTTCCTCTTTTTGTTTCCCCGCCTTCCTTCGTCCTCTTCATACAAGTAGTTGCTACTTTTCATCAAATACGTTCTTGCTGGATCAACGATTATTTTCTGACTGTGCTCTTACTGTGTGACTGAAACAAGTTGTGTTCCCGCTACCGTTACAACAGAACTATCGACTCGTTCCTAGCTTTCAAACCGACGTGGGTGTCTATCCATCATGTTATGCGAATTGTGAAACTTACTTCTTGGCTAGCTTACGTGTCTCCTGAAAATTCCACTACTTATATGTGTGCAGATTGCAAGAAGATACAGAAGTTCATTGTTAAGTACATTCCAGACCCCCTTCCAGTTCTCACGGTTCCAGGTGATAGGGTTGCAGACTCTGTTGGGGTTGCTACTGTAATTGGGCATCACCTTGTCTATGAATCCCAAGGGCTACATCTCTCCCGTTCATTTCTTTCCTTTAAACAAGAGAGGGAGTCAGTACCTCTGGATTTTACTTTTTACATTGCAAGATGCCCTTCAGGATCTGAGAATTTGTGTCAATACTTTTCACGTGCCAACTGACAGTAGTTGGGTCAGATGAACCAACTGACAGTAGCTAGATCTGATGACATTAATGTCAGTTTGCTTCATTATTAACAACCAACGGAGCTCGTAGTCCTCTTAAGCTTTTTCAGTCTCATATAGTCCCAAAGGGTTCTCCTCCTTTATTGGAAAGCTACCGTTATCCTGCCTTTTCATAATCCAGATACTGTCGGCTATAACAACTCTCGTTACACACATCTTGTTTTTACTAGTGTAGTATGTAAGTTGTTAGAACGCTTGGTTAACAAATCTTTGGTATGGTACCTGGTGACTATCGACGCCTTAATCCACTGGGATACCTACGTTCCAAGTACTTTCGCTAACAATCTGCCCGATATTGTAGTCTTTCATTTATCCCGAAGAAGGTTATGGTATAACTTGGCGCTACGTAATCTTGGCCTAAGCCCATTCCTTGGGCCTCCTAGGAATTTTACAGCTTTTTCTCGGGGATTTCTTGTCGAAAAGGCATTTCTGCGATCAGGTAAATAACTTTTTACCTTCGTCCAGAATAAAGAAGCCATTCTTGACGTTGCCACTGTTATCCCATCCGATATTTGGTCGTTTCTTCATGTCGATGATTTTGCTATAGTTTGTGTTAGCCGTAATTGTCATCCTGTAGCGGCCTTTTTTTTAGAATGTCATTGATTGCGCTTCCCACCAGGCCACCATTCATGGGTTTAAATATTTCGTTGTCAAAACAAATCAGATTTTTATCACAGGTGCTCTGTTATCCCCTATACTGTTCTACACCTCTATGGTTCATGTATCCCTGAGCAAGATGCGATTAATATTCTCGGTGTTCTGTTTGGTCGCTGAATGTCCTGAAAGCCTCTCATAATCTCCCTGAAAGCTGTTTGTCATTGCTGCCTGAACCTCCTTAAAGCTGCAACTCATCTTTCTTGAGGGCTGATAAACAAACCCTTCTTCGACTTTATTCAGTCCTAATCTTATGTAAACTAGACTCCTGTGACAATTATTTTCTTCAGATTCCCTTAAAACTTTGAACTTGATCTCATCATCAAGGGTTATATTTGTATCTCAGGGCTGAGTCAAGAGTCTACTGTATGTAGAGAGACGAATACCCTATCTTTGTAATAGCGTCGTCTCTATTGTCTCCTTTATTCTACGACCATCACGATCCTTCTACCTATAGAAAGTGACGGATATTTGTATGGTTAATATGTTTAATCGTCGTCCCTATTTATTACGACCCTTTTGTCTCTGTATAAACTCTGTTGGCTTCCCTTCATTTACCTCCCCTATACTTTCACCCTTCATCTTAGTTTCCTCCTCGTTCCTTGGGAGGTTCCAATAATTCTTGTTTGTTCCTCCAGACTTCCTTCTGCGAAAACTTACTTGTCTGCTCTAACTTCACTCTCGCTCTTATATTGATCATTTACAGTCTCATTCTCATGCTACTGCAGTGTACACTGATGTTTCTGAATCCTCTGATTCAGAACCATCCAAGGTCATTTACTAGAATCGGCCAGTATTTTCACAGCCTACTTAAGTATAGTTCTCACCGCTACGATACACATTGCGTCAGTGTTTGCCTCTTCTATAATAGAGGGTCCTGATTCCCATAGTGCATTACATGCTCTCTAGAAATGTGACTCCCCTCATTCTATCGTGTTTCGTATTTAACTTTGGCTATGCAGTATTTCTAGCAAACCCGTAGATGTCGTTTGGTCCTTGGACATGTTGATATTAGGGGCAACGAGGAAGGAGACTCCATCACTTGGTCAGTTGTTCATGACCTCCCAATTTTCCACAGAGGTATTCCTTTCTCGGAGTACTTTTCAGTGATCTCTCGACAACTCTGCAACAGGTAGCAACAACTTTGGTCTTAGTTGAACCACAACAAATTGTTTTCTGTCTGACCACTTTAAGATTCTCACCATCTTCCCACCAATGTCGTTTTTGGGAGACAACATTCTCTATTATGCGTTGGCCACACACACCTCACCCACAGACACATTATGGAAAAATGCCCAGTAACGTTCTGCAAGGACAGTCAGATGGGCAGCAGGATTCACCTCTGACGTCTCAACCTATTTATTATATGTGACTTCCTCACTGAAAGTCTCGCCTTTGACTTAATGGAAACTTACCTATTGCAACAACTTTGATGCATATTGTTGCTCTTTCACTCTCATCCCCCACTTACCCCTAACCTTTGTAGGTGAGAGTCTCCTTCGACCAGAGATTAGTGTTTGTGAATATTTCGCCTGTTCTGCGAATTCTAAACATTGTAAAAATCTCTCGTTGTTTGATGCATGCAGAGGATGAGATGAAATAACTAACACCACATGCCTGAATGCTGGCTGCCTTGGATCTAGCGTTGGCTGGTCGCCAAGGTATTGGTCCAGTGTGGTATGATGATTAAAGCACTGCGTATCTTGTCCCAAGATTCGTAC
>NW_027200863.1:0-16246 GCF_038502225.1 Cherax quadricarinatus
CTTCCTTTGCAGATGACACCCGAATTGCCATGACAATCCTCCATCGAAGACACCGCACGCAAGACTCCAAGTGGACAATAACCAAATCTTCAAATGGGCCACTCAAAACAATATGAAGTTCAATAAAGAGAAATTTCAACTACTCAGAAATGGAAAACTTGAGGAAATTAAAACACTAAAAGGGCATACAACGAATTCTAACCATACAATAGAGCGAAAAAGCAATGTGAAGGACCTGGGAGTGATAATGTCAGAGGATATTGCCTTCAAAGACCACAACTCTCCATATACTCTGCCCTTCTTATATCACTTCTTCTCTGTAAAAACCTCTCATAAGCGACCTTTTTCTCTTTTACTGCACCCTTTATTTCATCATTCCACCAATCACTCCTCTTTCCTCCTGCACCCACCCTCCTATAACCACAAACTTTAGCCCCATATTCTAATACTGCATTTTTAAAGCTATCCCATCGCTCTTCAACCCCCCTCCCCCCACTACTCATATTTGCACCAGCCGACCTTTCTGCCAATAATTGCTTATTTCTCACCCTAATGTCCTCCTCCCATACTAAATAAACTTTCACCTCTCTCTTACTTGTTGTCACCATTTTCCTTTTGTTCCATCTACCTCTTACTCTAACTGTAGCTACAACTAAATAATGATCCGTTATATCAGTTGCGCCTCTATAAACGTGCACATCCTGGAGCCTACCCATCAACCTTTCATCCACCAATAAATAATCTAACAAACTACTTTCATTACGTGCTATATCATATCTTCTTTACATATTTATCCTCTTTTCATAAAATATGTATTACTTATTACAGACCTCTTTCTACACATAGCTCAATTAAAGACTCCCCATTTTCATTTACCCCTGGAACCCCGAATTTCCCTACTACTTCCTCCACAACATTTTTACCAACTTTGAGATTCCCAACTACAAATACACTCTCACTTGGTTCACAACTCTCCATGCATTCAGTATTTCCCTAAATCTCTCTCCTCAACACTAGTCTAAAGCGTCATGCGTTTTCACTCACCGTGAGACGGGCCAAAACAGCATGGGTACAACTCCTTGGCTAGTGCAGCGTTGTTATTGTTCAATACCACTCGTATCGTGGGTACAATAATGTAATATACTGCTTGTTGAGCTAGTATACAAACAGGGGGTAGAATGAAATTAGCTCAGAGGCGTCCACACCACCGCATGTCCTTCGATGGTGGGTACAACATCTAGCTTGGCTGGATGCGCCATTGTTAAGGATAGTGTGGTCTAATGGTCTAAAGCGTCAGGCGTTTTCGCTCACCATTAGGCGGGCCAATACAGCATGGGTTAGACTCCCTGGCTAGTGCAGTGTTGTTATTGATCAATATCACTCTTTCCACCAATCACTCCTCTTTCCTCCTGCACCCACTCTCCTATAACCACAAACTTCTGCCCCACATTCTAATACTGCATTTTAAAACTATTCCAACCCTCTTCAACCCCCCACTACTCATACTTGCACCAGCCCACCTTTCTGCTAATAGTTGCTTATATCTCAACCGAACTTCCTCCTCCCTTAGTTTATACACTTTCACCTCCCTCTTGTTGTTGCCATTTTCCTCTTTTCCCATCTACCTTATACTCTCACTGTAGCTACAACTAAATAATGATCAGATATATCAGTTGCCCCTCTATAAACGTGTACATCCTGGAGCCTACCCATCAACCTTTTATCCACCAATACATAATCTAACAAACTACTTTCATTACGTGCTACAACATCCTTGTATATTTATTTATCCTCTTTTTCATAAAATATGTATTACTTATTACCAAACCTCTTTTTACACATAGCTCAATTAAAGACTCCCCATTTTCATTTACCCCTGGCACCCCAAATTTACCTACTACTCCTTCCACAACATTTTTACCCACTTTAGCATTGAAATCCCCAACCACCATTACTCTCACACTTGGTTCAAAACTCCCCACGCATTCACTCAACATTTCCCAAAATCTCTCTCTCCTCTACACTTCTCTCTTCTCCAGGTGCATATACGCTTACTATAACCCACTTTTCACATCTAACCTTTATTTTACTTCATATAATCCTTCAACATTATTGCTACTCCTTCTTTAGCTCTAACTCTATTTGAAACCCCTGACCTACTCCATTTATTCCTCTCCACTGAAACTCTCCCACCCATTTCAGCTTTGTTTCACTTAAAGCCAGGACATCCAGCTTCTTCTCATTCATAAAATCCACTCATCTCTTTCTTATCAATGTCTTTGAAATTTAAATTTACAAAATAGCATACACAGTAAAAATATGTAAATAAACAAAATTCCAATTAAGATACTCCAGCAGAAGCGTCATTCTCTAGTTAATGCGTAAAAAATAACATCGTAAAAGAAAATGGTAAATAAATGTTAAGCAACTGGAAGAGAATACCGATTTTTTTTTTTTTTTTTTTTTTGGAAAAGCCACTCTCGGTGTAAGTTTGAAGACGATTATACAAGACTCTCCCGTTATTGCTTGGAATCCAGAGATTCTCCAGGTTCTTTTATTTATGTTAGCAAACTTTCACATTTACAGTGACGCAGAGTAAATATAATGGATACTAAATGATACTTAACCTGTATCAGCTCTTTTAAAGAATGAAGTGGTTTAAAATAGGTTAATTAAAATATATTTTTCAGTGATTTTATTTGGAAAACAATACAATTTACTAACACATAACTCTCGAATGTTTCACGTCGTCCGGAAGAGACTTTTAAACGTTATTGTATGTATCCAGGAAAGCGTAGGTTATATATCCTGTTCATAGAGCACATTAGTAAGTTAATTAACTGCTTCATGTTCCTTTCCAGCGATTAAAAATTAAAGCCGTTCGGATGAGGCGTTCTCAAGTTATATACTAGAGTTTGGGGTATTAGGTATAACAGAAGGTACATCTTCCGTTATACCTAATTATGGGATGAGACATAAGAATATTACTAGTAGTAGTTTTGCTCCTGAAACATATGACATAATAGAGTTTGCCAATGATGTCAAATTAATGGATATTTAGATTAGAAATGGAAGCTAAAGGGAGAAGTACTTTTTAGTCTCGGGGCGAGTGAAATATTTTTATAAAGGAGGGTAATGGGAAACTCAGTACAAAGCTTCATGATTAGATATGATCAGTCCTAAGAAATAAAAAATCATAAATTCCAGTCAAAATTTTCTATATATAAGGACGTCCAGGTACTGAATTTTGACCATTGTCATGACGTCTTTGTTTGTAAACAACCAGTCTTTTTCTTTACGAAAGTTTTAAAACAATCGGATGAGGCATTCTCAAGTTATATACTACATTTTCTTAGTTTTATGTAAACAGACCAGCCCCTTCCAGGTACTGAGTTTTGACCATTATGGGATGAGACACTTAACGTCTTTGAATATTACTAGTGAGTCTTTTTCCTTCCACAGCCTTGACACCAGCCCCTTCGTGCGTCACACCTTCCACAGACACCAGCCCCTTCGTGCGTCACACCTTCCACAGCCTTGACACCAGCCCCTTCCTGCGTCACACATTCCACAGCCTTGACACCAGCCCCTTCGTGCGTCACACCTTCCACAGCCTTGACACCAGCCCCTTCGTGCGTCACACCTTCCACAGCCTTGACACCAGCCCCTTCGTGCGTCACACCTTCCACAGCCTTGACACCAGCCCCTTCGTGCGTCACACCTTCCACAGCCTTGACACCAGCCCCTTCGTGCGTCACACCTTCCACAGCCTTGACACCAGCCCCTTCGTGCGTCACACCTTCCACAGCCTTGACACCAGCCCCATCGTGAGTCACACCTTCCACAGCCTTGATACCAGCCCCTTCGTGCGTCACACCTTCCACAGCCTTGACACCAGCCCCTTCGTGCGTCACACCTTCCACAGCCTTGACACCAGCCCGTTCGTGCGTCACACCTTCCACTGCCTTGACACCAGCCCCTTCCTGCTTCACACCTTCCACAGCCCCTTCGTGCGTCACACCTTCCACAGCCTGGTCACCAGCCCCTTCGTGCGTCACACCTTCCACAGCCTTGACACCAGCCCCTTCGTGCGTCACACCTTCCACAGCCTTGACACCAGCCCCTTCGTGCGTCACACCTTCCACAGCCTTGACACCAGCCCCTTCGTGCGTCACACCTTCCACAGCCTTGACACCAGCCACTTCGTGCGTCACACCTTCCACAGCCTTGACACCAGCCCCTTCGTGCGTCACACCTTCCACAGCCTTGACACCAGCCCCTTCGTGCGTCACACCTTCCACAGCCTTGACACCAGCCACTTCGTGCGTCACACCTTCCACAGCCTTGACACCCCTTCGTGCGTCACACCTTCCACAGCCTTGACACCAGCCCCTTCGTGCGTCACACCTTCCACAGCCTTGACACCAGCCCCTTCGTGCGTCACACCTTCCACAGCCTTGACACCAGCCCCTTCGTGCGTCACACCTTCCACAGCCTTGACACCAGCCCCTTCGTGCGTCACACCTTCCACAGCCTTGACACCAGCCCCTTCGTGCGTCACACCTTCAGTGCGTCACACCTTTCCACAGCCTTGACACCAGCCCCTTCGTGACACCAGCCCCTTCGTGCGTCACACCTTCCACAGCCTTGACACCAGCCCATTCGTGCGTCACACCTTCCACAGCCTTGACACCAGCCCCTTCGTGCGTCACACCTTCCACAGCCTTGACACCAGCCCCTTCGTGCGTCACAGCCTTGACACAGCCCCCTGCGACAGCCTTGACACCAGCCCCTTCGTGCGTCACACCTTCCACAGCCTTGACACCAGCCCCTTCGTGCGTCACACCTTCCACAGCCTTGACACCAGCCCCTTCGTGCGTCACACCTTCCACAGCCTTGACACCAGCCCCTTCGTGCGTCACACCTTCCACAGCCTTGACACCAGCCCCTTCGTGCGTCATACATTCCACTGCCTTGACACCAGCCCCTTCGTGCGTCACACCTTCCACAGCCTTGACACCAGCCCCTTCGTGCGTCACAGCCTTCCCCTTCCACAGACACCAGCCCCTTCGTGCGTCACACCTTCCACAGCCTTGACACCAGCCCCTTCGTGCGTCACACCTTCCACAGCCTTGACACCAGCCCCTTCGTGCGTCACACCTTCCACAGCCTTGACACCAGCCCCTTCGTGCGTCACACCTTCCACAGCCTTGACACCAGCCCCTTCGTGCGTCACACCTTCCACAGCCTTGACACCAGCCCCTTCGTGCGTCACACCTTCCACAGCCTTGACACCAGCCCCTTCGTGCGTCACACCTTCCACAGCCTTGACACCAGCCCCTTCGTGCGTCACACCTTCCACAGCCTTGACACCAGCCCCTTCGTGCGTCACACCTTCCACAGCCTTGACACCAGCCCCTTCGTGCGTCACACCTTCCACAGCCTTGACACCAGCCCCTTCGTGCGTCACACCTTCCACAGCCTTGACACCAGCCCCTTCGTGCGTCACACCTTCCACAGCCTTGACACCAGCCCCTTCGTGCGTCACACCTTCCACAGCCTTGACACCAGCCCCTTCGTGCGTCACACCTTCCACAGCCTTGACACCAGCCCCTTCGTGCGTCACACCTTCCACAGCCTTGACACCAGCCCCTTCGTGCGTCACACCTTCCACAGCCTTGACACCAGCCCCTTCGTGCGTCACACCTTCCACAGCCTTGACACCAGCCCCTTCGTGCGTCACACCTTCCACAGCCTTGACACCAGCCCCTTCGTGCGTCACACCTTCCACAGCCTTGACACCAGCCCCTTCGTGCGTCACACCTTCCACAGCCTTGACACCAGCCCCTTCGTGCGTCACACCTTCCACAGCCTTGACACCAGCCCCGTCGTGCGTCACACCTTCCACAGCCTGGACACCAGCCCCTTCGTGCGTCACACCTTCCACAGACTTGACACCAGCCCCTTCGTGCGTCACACCTTCCACAGCCTTGACACCAGCCCCTTCGTGCGTCACACCTTCCACAGCCTTGACACCAGCCCCTTCGTGCGACACACCTTCCACAGCCTTGACACCAGCCCCTTCGTCACACCTTGCCGACACACCTTCCACAGCCTTGACACCAGCCCCTTCGTGCGTCACACCTTCCACAGCCTTGACACCAGCCCCTTCAGTGCGCCCCTACGTGCGTCACACCTTCCACAGCCTTGACACCAGCACCTTCGTGCGTCACACCTTCCACAGCCTTGACACCAGCCCCTTCGTGCGTCACACCTTCCACAGCCTTGACACCAGCCCCTTCGTGCGTCACACCTTCCACAGCCTTGACACCAGCCCCTTCGCGCGTCACACCTTCCACAGCCCCTCGTGCGACACCAGCCCCAGCCCCTTCGTGCGTCACACCTTCCACAGCCTTGACACCAGCCCCTTCGTGCGTCACACCTTCCACACCCTTGACACCAGCCCCTTCGTGCGTCACACCTTCCACAGCCTTGACACCAGCCCCTTCGTGCGTCACACCTTCCACAGCCTTGACACGTGCGTCACACCTTCCACAGCCTTCACACCAGCCCCTTCGTGCGTCACACCTTCCACAGCCTTGACACCAGCCCCTTCGTGCGTCACACCTTCCACAGCCTGGACACCAGCCCCTTCGTGCGTCACACCTTCCACAGCCTTGACACCAGCCCCTTCGTGCGTCACACCTTCCACAGCGTTGACACCAGCCCCTTCGTGCGTCACACCTTCCACAGCCTTGACACCAGCCCCTTCGTGCGTCACACCTTCCACAGCCTTGACACCAGCCCCTTCGTGCGTCACACCTTCCACAGCCTTGACACCAGCCCCTTCGTGCGTCACACCTTCCACAGCCTTGACACCAGCCCCTTCGTGCGTCACACCTTCCACAGCCTTGACACCAGCCCCTTCGTGCGTCACACCTTCCACAGCCTTGACACCAGCCCCTTCGTGCGTCCACAGCCTTGACACACCTTCCACAGCCTTGACACCAGCCCCTTCGTGCGTCACACCTTCCACAGCCTTGACACCAGCCCCTTCGTGCGTCACACCTTCCACAGCCTTGACACCAGCCCCTTCGTGCGTCACACCTTCCACAGCCTTGACACCAGCCCCTTCGTGCGTCACACCTTCCACAGCCTTGACACCAGCCCCTTCGTGCGTCACACCTTCCACAGCCTTGACACCAGCCCCTTCGTGCGTCACACCTTCCACAGCCTTGACACCAGCCCCTTCGTGCGTCACACCTTCCACAGCCTTGACACCAGCCCCTTCGTGCGTCACACCTTCCACAGCCTTGACACCAGCCCCTTCGTGCGTCACACCTTCCACAGCCTTGACACCAGCCCCTTCGTGCGTCACACCTTCCACAGCCTTGACACCAGCCCCTTCGTGCGTCACACCTTCCACAGCCTTGACACCAGCCCCTTCGTGCGTCACACCTTCCACAGCCTTGACACCAGCCCCTTCGTGCGTCACACCTTCCACAGCCTTGACACCAGCCCCTTCGTGCGTCACACCTTCCACAGCCTTGACACCAGCCCCTTCGTGCGTCACACCTTCCACAGACTTGACACCAGCCCCTTCGTGCGTCACACCTTCCACAGCCTTGACACCAGCCCCTTCGTGCGTCACACCTTCCACAGCCTTGACACCAGCCCCTTCGTGCGTCACACCTTCCACAGCCTTGACACCAGCCCCTTCGTGCGTCACACCTTCCACAGCCTTGACACCAGCCCCTTCGTGCGTCACACCTTCCACAGCCTTGACACCAGCCCCTTCGTGCGTCACACCTTCCACAGCCTTGACACCAGCCCCTTCGTGCGTCACACCTTCCACAGCCTTGACACCAGCCCCTTCGTGCGTCACACCTTCCACAGCCTTGACACCAGACACCCCCTTCGTGCGTCACACCTTCCACAGCCTTGACACCAGCCCCTTCGTGCGTCACACCTTCCACAGCCTTGACACCAGCCCCTTCGTGCGTCACACCTTCCACAGCCTTGACACCAGCCCCTTCGTGCGTCACACCTTCCACAGCCTTGACACCAGCCCCTTCGTGCGTCACACCTTCCACAGCCTTGACACCAGCCCCTTCGTGCGTCACACCTTCCACAGCCTTGACACCAGCCCCTTCGTGCGTCACACCATCTACAGCCTTGACACCAGCCCCTTCCTGCGTCACACCTTCCACAGCCTTTACACCAGCCCCTTCGTGCGTCACACCTTCCACAGCCTTGACACCAGCCCCTTCGTGCGACACCAGCCCCTTCGTGCGTCACACCTTCCACAGCCTTGACACCAGCCCCTTCGTGCGTCACACCTTCCACAGCCTTGACACCAGCCCCTTCGTGCGTCACACCTTCCACAGCCTTGACACCAGCCCCTTCGTACGTCACACCTTCCACAGCCTTGACACCAGCCCCTTCGTGCGTCTCACCTTCCACAACCTTGACACCAACATCTTCGTGCGTCTCACCTTCCACAGCCTTGACACCAGCCACTTCGTGCGTCACACCTTCCACAGCCTTGACACCAGCACCTTCGTGCGTCACACCTTCCACAGCCTTGACACCAGCCCCTTCGTGCGTCTCACCTTCCACAGCCTTGACACCAGCCACTTCGTGCGTCTCACCTTCCACAGCCTTGACACCAGCACCTTCGTGCGTCACACCTTCCACAGCCTTGACACCAGCCCCTTCGTGCGTCACACCTTCCACAGCCTTGACACCAGCCCCTTCGTGCGTCACACCTTCCACAGCCTTGACACCAGCCCCTTCGTGCGTCACACCTTCCACAGCCTTGACACCAGCCCCTTCGTGCGTCACACCTTCCACAGCCTTGACACCAGCCCCTTCATGCGTCACACCTTCCTCAGCCTTTGACACCAGCCCCTTCGTGCGTCACACCTTCCACAGCCTTGACACCAGCCCCTTCGTGCGTCACATTTTCCACAGCCTTGACACCAGCCCCTTCGTGCGTCACACCTTCCACAGCCTTGACACCAGCCCCTTCGTGCGTCACACCTTCCACAGCCTTGACACCAGCCCCTTCGTGCGTCACACCTTCCACAGCCTTGACACCAGCCCCTTCGTGCGTCACACCTTCCACAGCCTTGACACCAGCACCTTCGTGCGTCACACCTTCCACAGCCTTGACACCAGCACCTTCGTGCGTCACACCTTCCACAGCCTTGACACCAGCACCTTCGTGCGTCACACCTTCCACAGCCTTGACACCAGCACCTTCGTGCGTCACACCTTCCACAGCCTTGACACCAGCACCTTCGTGCGTCACACCTTCCACAGCCTTGACACCAGCACCTTCGTGCGTCACACCTTCCACAGCCTTGACACCAGCACCTTCGTGCGTCACACCTTCCACAGCCTTGACACCAGCCCCTTCGTGCGTCACACCTTCCACAGCCTTGACACCAGCCCCTTCGTGCGTCACACCTTCCACAGCCTTGACACCAGCACCTTCGTGCGTCACACCTTCCACAGCCTTGACACCAGCCCCTTCGTGCGTCACACCTTCCACAGCCTTGACACCAGCCCCTTCGTGCGTCACACCTTCCACAGCCTTGACACCAGCCCCTTCGTGCGTCACACCTTCCACAGCCTTGACACCAGCCCCTTCGTGCGTCACACCTTCCACTGCCTTGACACCAGTCCCTTCCACCAGCCCCTTCGTGCGTCACACCTTCCACAGCCTTGACACCAGCCCCTTCGTGCGTCACACCTTCCACAGCCTTGACACCAGCCCCTTCGTGCGTCACACCTTCCACAGCCTTGACACCAGCCCCTTCGTGCGTCACACCTTCCACAGCCTTGACACCAGCCCCTTCGTGCGTCACACCTTCCACAGCCTTGACACCAGCCCCTTCGTGCGTCACACCTTCCACAGCCTTGACACCAGCCCCTTCGTGCGTCACACCTTCACACAGCCTCGTGCGACACCAGACACCCCCTTCGTGCGTCACACCTTCCACAGCCTTGACACCAGCCCCTTCGTGCGTCACACCTTCCACAGCCTTGACACCAGCCCCTTCGTGCGTCACACCTTCCACAGCCTTGACACCAGCCCCTTCGTGCGTCACACCTTCCACAGCCTTGACACCAGCCCCTTCGTGCGTCACACCTTCCACAGCCTTGACACCAGCCCCTTCGTGCGTCACACCTTCCACAGCCTTGACACCAGCCCCTTCGTGCGTCACACCTTCCACAGCCTTGACACCAGCCCCTTCGTGCGTCACACCTTCCACAGCCTTGACACCAGCCCCTTCGTGCGTCACACCTTCCACAGCCTTGACACCAGCCCCTTCGTGCGTCACACCTTCCACAGCCTTGACACCAGCCCCTTCGTGCGTCACACCTTCCACAGCCTTGACACCAGCCCCTTCGTGCGTCACAGCCTTGACACCAGCCCCTTAGTGCGTCAAACCATCTACAGCCTTGACACCAGCCCCTTCGTGCGTGCCACCTTCCACAGCCTTAACACCAGCCCCTTCGTGCGTCACACCCTTCACAGCCTTGACACCAGCCCCTTCGTGCGTCACACCTTCCACAGCCTTGACACCAGCCCCTTCGTGCGTCACACCTTCCACAGCCTTGACACCAGCCCCTTCGTGCGTCACACCTTCCACAGCCTTGACACCAGCCCCTTCGTGCGTCACACCTTCCACAGCCTTAACACCAGCCCCTTCGTGCGTCAAACCTTCCACAGCCTTGACACCAGCCCCTTCGTGCGTCACACCTTCCACAGCCTTGACACCAGCCCCTTCGTGCGTCACACCTTCCACAGCCTCGACACCAGCCCCTTCGTGCGTCACACCTTCCACAGCCTCGACACCAGCCCCTTCGTGCGTCACACCTTCCACAGCCTTGACACCAGCCCCTTCGTGCGTCACACCTTCCACAGCCTGGACACCAGCCCCTTCCCAGCCTTCGTGCGTCACACATTCCACAGCCTTGACACCAGCCCCTTCGTGCGTCACACCTTCCACAGCCTTGACACCAGCCCCTTCGTGCGTCACACCTTCTACAGCCTTGACACCAGCCCCTTCGTGCGTCACACCTTCCACAGCCTTGACACCAGCCCCTTCGTGCGTCACACCTTCCACAGCCTTGACACCAGCCCCTTCGTGCATCACACCTTCCACAGCCTTGACACCAGCCCCTTCGTGCGTCAGGCCTCATCTACCGGTTCCAATGTTTGGACTTCTGCCACTCCTGCAGTGCCCCACCCTTCCCCAAACTCTCACCTACAACAAACGCACACCTTCCATAGCAGGTAGTGATATTCAACTCTGTTCCCATGTTTTCATTGATTTGTTAAGGGCTAATGGGATCAGTCCCATTCAAATCCCAGACAATGTGAAGTTTATTACGGCCCAGCCCCCTCAAGATAGAAAGCATGTGCCTTCCTCTACCCCTACAAAAACGCCTACTTCATCTCTCCTACAGGGCTCAACCATTTCGAATAACCCAGTGGTCAGCTCACCTCAGCCCGATGAGTTAATACCTGCCCCTAACCTTGCCCCTGACATAGGTGCTTATCCTTCCGCTATTGCAGCTGATCCTATGGAACAAGAACTTTCCCACGGTACTCCATGTGGCATGCAAAGAGTACGTAACCTTTATTCGGCGCATGTACACACCCTCATTTACAGGCTATCTCCCCCAACCAGCGAACCAGGTTGCTAGGAGTTGATGATGGGGCCCTGTCGGTCAACTAGTGACCAGGTTCTAGCCAATAAGAAGATGGTTTTGGCAATCGCAGAGGTTATGTGGGTACCACTCTCCTGTCTGCCCTTGTCATTCCCATTCTAGAGCTGGTTGAAGCACGGTCTGCTATCTTGTGGCTTCTATTCTGCCTTGCTTACCGTGGAGTGCACTATACTTATCACTGTACATAGTGTACATATTGCTGTTCTAAATTGGTGAAGGATAATATAAGTCTAAACTTTTTCTGCTGTGTTTATTTTGCTCCCTTTACACCCGGGATAACAGGCCATTTGGAATCCTGGGTTGTAATACTCCACCTGGTCTACCAAATTTTCCCTTGGAGCCCCACGGTTTCCCTTTGACACTCATGTGCCTCTGCTTCCTGTAACTGGGAATATCACACCTTAGTTATCCGATGATGACTCTAATGCTTCTGTTTATATTACCACCACCAGTGAGGATGGTGACATGGTCAGTAAGCAAGCAACTACTCAGAATTACACTCCTCCTCTTGATGAGTCGAGTAGGGAGAGCGTGTATTTCAATTGTTATTTTACTTGCAGACGTCCACCCTCTGTCTGCAATACACGCGCAAAGTGCAAGAAATAATGGGGATTACAATTTTCCAACTTAATGTTCAACATTTCTTTAATAACCGTTACCTCCTTGAAGTTGAACTACATAATTACAACCTTGACGTTATCCTCCTGAATGAGACAGCTGCGGGAGTTGATCAACATATCAAATTACGTGGTTACTCTACTGTGGATCGAGAGGACCTCATAGTGGCGTGACTGTCCTAGTTAAATTAGGCTATGAGTTTCGAAATATTCACGTTGACGAAGATAACATTATTGCAATTGAACTGACGACATCTTATGGCCAACTACTGATAGGAACTGGATATTTTCCTCCGAGACAGCCATATATAGAGTCCATTCCCCTACATCAGATATTGAGCAGAAATATTCCAACAATTGTGGCAGGAGATTTTAACGCCCATCACCCTGCACTCTTTAATTGTGGAGCTGGTAATCCGCTGGGCTACTTGAAGGGAAAACAATTATTTAATATTATGACAGCCAGGAATCTGCCGTTTCGAGGCCCATTCTTTAAGTCGTATGTCGGTCCTCGTCCGGGGACACCAGATATAGTCCTGATCAACAAAGATTGTGACCTCTTCCATCGCAGTCTCTATCCTGGTGGGAACGTAGGATCTGATCACATCCCTGTTATAATAAAGCTACAAGCTTCTCCATTTAGAATACCTGTACCTCCTAAACACAATCTAAATACCCTTGGATCTGACTCCTTCAGAGCTTTTCTTCGTAACGACGAAATTGTTTCGTTGGAAAATTTGCCTTCCGCTGCAATTGACGACGCGATAAGCTCCCTCCACAGCCGAATACTTGATGCCACTAATACAACTTGCCAATTAGCTTCCACAAAGATCTACCAGCAATATAAACCTACTAGGGAAATTAAAGACTGTATGAAGAATTATCAAACAGAATGTCGAAGGCACCTTCAAACGCAACAGCTACCTAGGGCTACACTGCATAGGTTGAGGCAGGACTTAATTACCACGATTAGTCATCACAAACGAGACTTATGGAAATATCTAGTTCTCCAAGCTAACCAGTATAAACGTTAGCCTGCAAAATTCTGGAGCAAGATCCGGCAGATTTTAGGGGGAAAGCACAAGGCTCCCAGTTACCTAATTCATACCTTTATTGATGATGATGAAGAGGAACTTGAGATTATTCTTGATGATCCACAGGACCAGGCTAATTTGATGGGTGATGTGTGGGAGAAAATTTTCTCACACAATAACAGTCGCCGATTTAATAATAGCCATTATCAATTGGTCAATGAAAGGAGAGATGATAACTTAGCTGATCTCCAACCACTACCTTTCATCGATACATCAACTCTTGAAGATGCCCACCCTCTTACTAGACCAATTACACTACTTGTGATGAGTCAGGTTATTGGAAGAATGCAAAATAGAGCCCCTGGTCTATCTGGAATAACAATGAAACAAATAAAGTTCTTACCCAGAAATTGTAAACAGTCTTAGGTCAATATCTTTAATGCCATCTTGGCCTCCGGACATTTTCCAGTGGTTTTTAAATTTGCAAGGATGATCTTTATTGCTAAACCCCATAAAGACATCCACCAACCAGGGAACTATAGACCTATATCCTTACTTGAAGTCACTGGCAAAGTTCTTGAGAAAATCATTTACAATAGATTGAACTATTACATGGAGTATAGTCACCTCTTTACTGAAAAACAGTTCGTCTTCAGGACTCATAGAGGTACTCATCATGCAGTAAATATTATTTTGATGGTGTAGCGAACCTGAAACATCAGGAATGTTCACAAGAGCTTTTGATAGCTTATGGCATGATGGCCTTATATATCAACTTATTGACCTACCTTACCATAACTGGTCCTTTCTCAGATTTATATATAACTTCCTGTCTCAAAGAAAAATCATTCCTACCTTTAACGGCAGGTCGACAGAGTCTTTTATACCGACAGCTGGTGTCCCGCAAGGCTCATGTCTGAGCCCAATACTATTCAACATTTATTTAAACGATCTTCCTCAACCGGAGATCAGTGATACAATTATAACACAATTTGCAGATGTTATCCATGTCATCTCATCAAATATAAGTATGAGAGGGCAATAGAAAAAATGAATGTTGAACTTCGCCGAACATTTAATTGGGAAAAGAAATGGAGAATTACGATCAACCCTGACAAAGTCCTTGTTAGTACGGTAGGATGTTTTGCATCAACTATCGAAGACAAGGAGGGTATCACCATCAGAGGTACACCTGTAGCCATTAACAATCCTAACAAGATCTTGGGATATGAAATAGACAGATTGCTCCACTCAACATCTCACGTCAGTAAAAAGATCAACATAACCAAAGCCGGTCTTAGCAATCTCTAAAGATATAATCAAGTCCCTTCCCACGTCAAAAAACATCTGTATAAAATGATGATAAGACCTATACTCGAATACCCGTGTGTCCCAATGTCGTTAACAACAAAGATCAACATGATACGGTTGCAACGGGTCCAGAATAGAGCTCTCCGCTTTATTGCGGGTACCAGGAGGAGAGACGGAATCAGAATGGCAGATTTACACATCCAATAGGATATTGCTGCCCTGAATATACGCCTTGATATGCTGAAGAAGAGGCTACTTTATGCAATGCAAGAACTCTATATACCAAACAGAGAGCATCCTCCTCAACTTGCAAATACTACCGACTATATCATCAACACTCCTACCCACAGGACCCAAAGAATGACTCTTCCACATAGGGTGCGTCGCATATAGACGATTACCATCGACCAATGATCTTGAGCAACCTCCCTGCAGATGAAGATGATTGGGAACCCCTTCATAAATAACACTATCAAACACGCTCACGCATGCCTGCTGGAAGTCCAAGTCCCTCGCACACAAAACCTCCTTTACTCCCTCCCTCCAAGAACTGATACACTTGAAGTCACTCTGTTTCGCTCCCTTCTATGTCTACTCAAGAATATCTTTTAATTTTCTTCTTTTGCACACCCTACCAAATTCATCCACCAATCTCTGCAACTTCTCTTCAGAATCTCCCAAGAGCACAGTGTCATCAGCAAAGAGCAACTGTGACAACTCCCACTTTATGTGTGATTCTTTATCTTTTAACTCCACGCCTCTTGCCAAGACCCTCGCATTTACTTCTCTTACAACCCCATCTATAAATATATTAAACAACCACGGTGACATCACACATCCTTGTCTAAGGCCTACTTTTACTGGGAAATAATTTCCCTCTTTCCTACGTACTCTAACTTGAGCCTCACTATCCTCGTAAAAACTCTTCACTGCTTTCAGTAACCTACCTCCTACACCATACATCGCCCTTAATTATGGAGATATCTTACATAACTCTTCTACTGCCACGTCTACTATTGTAAAATCGCTATATTTACTATGGCGGGACACCACCTTGAAAGAAACCAACATGCCCAGTGATTTTACATAAATTATCCATTTAATTATCGCATTGCCTTGTCATCGCAACTTGTCATGCAATAGCAAAAAAAAAAAAAGCCCAATTGCAACTTGTATATCTATTAGCGACTCAGAGTCAAGCACCTATATATTTGTTATATCTGTGTGACTCTGATGGGTAAGTGTTATATGCCTTCCAATAATTATCTGTTATTACACACACTTTCAAATTGCACCATAGTGGTTGTGTCACTTCCCTCTGGTATCCTCCCGCTCTTCCCCCTAACATCCTTTACCCATATTTCTATCCTTACCCATCCTTCTTCCTTACCATCCTTCTTCCTTACCATCCTTCTTCCTTACCATCCTTCTTCCTTACCATCCTTCTTCCTTACCATCCTTCTTCCTTACCATCCTTCTTCCTTACCCATCCTTCTTCCTTGTTAAATTAGACACATGTGTCTAATTTAACAACGTGTC
>NW_027200864.1:0-16242 GCF_038502225.1 Cherax quadricarinatus
TGTTCAAAAGAGGTGTGTTGGGAGATGGGTGAGTGGATGTGAAGAAATGCAGGTGAGATGGAGAGGGGTATGGGGAGGGTTGTAATAGAAATTTAATGAAATATGGGGGGGATTTTACTGAAAATAAAGGTAATGTGTGAATATTTTAAAAAGAAATTATAGAATTGAAAAGTTATGATATATTAGAAAAGAATGGAGGGTGTTGAAACATGTCGCAATAGTTGGGTAGTGAGATTAGTTGATGCGAGTATAATATCAATTTATGTGGATACAAGGACATGGGTATGGAGAGGATTTTATTAGAATTTTAGTAATGTAAAGAGGAATGTGTATTACATTTAAGATTCAGTAAAAAGAAGGGGAAAAAAAAATGTGAATAAATTGGTAATTGATGAGGGTTGTGGGTAATGTAGTCGAACTAGAGATACCAAAAAAAGATGATATAAGTGGGTTGTTTTTGCGACTTTTTCTGATGATATTAGTTAAACGAGAAAAAATTGTGGGTTATGGGCGATGTAGGTTGTGGGTGATGTGGGATGTGGGTGTTGTGGGTTGTGGGTGTTGTGGGTTGTGGGTGTTGTGGGTTGTGGGTGTTGATCTTAGTTTATGGTGATTTTGGTGGTGTTTTGAGTGTATTCAGTGGTGTTTTAGTAGTATTCAGTGGTGTATTTGGGAGTACTCAATTGGTGTTTTGAGGTTATTCAAAGGTGTTTACCTGGAGTATACCTGGAGAGAGTTCCGGGGGTCAACGCCCCCGCGGCCCGGTCTGTGACCAGGCCTCCTGGTGGATCAGAGCCTGATCAACCAGGCTGTTGCTGCTGGCTGCACGCAAACCAACGTACGAGCCACAGCCCGGCTGATCAGGAACTGACTTTAGGTGCTTGTCCAGTGCCAGCTTGACGACTGCCAGGGGTCTGTTGGTAATCCCCCTTATGTGTGCTGGGAGGCAGTTGAACAGTCTCGGGCCCCTGACACTTATTGTATGGTCTCTTAACGTGCTAGTGACACCCCTGCTTTTCATTGGGGGGATGGTGCATCGTCTGCCAAGTCTTTTGCTTTCGTAGTGAGTGATTTTCGTGTGCAAGTTCGGTACTAGTCCCTCTAGGATTTTCCAGGTGTATATAATCATGTATCTCTCCCTCCTGCATTCCAGGGAATACAGGTTTAGGAACCTCAAGCGCTCCCAGTAATTGAGGTGTTTTATCTCCGTTATGCGCGCCGTGAAAGTTTTCTGTACATTTTCTAGGTCGGCAATTTCACCTGCCTTGAAAGGTGCTGCTAGTGTGCAACAATATTCCAGCCTAGATAGAACAAGTGACCTGAAGGTGTTCAAAGTAAAGTGAGGTGTGTGTGCGTATTTACTTCGTAATATGTAAAGTTGTGACTAGTGAATTTATCGAAAAGTGGTTATAAGTGTTGTGGTGACTTTCTGATGAAATAGTTAAAACGAGAAAAATTGTGGGTTATGAGTGAAAATTGTGAGGTGTTGGTTGGAGTGTGAGGGTTTGGGAGGGTGGGGAGGAGGAGAGAGAGAAGGTTACTTCGTGGGGAGTGACCTGAGATGAAATAGTTAAAACGAGAAAAATGTCTAGACTTGTGTTGTAAAGAAATTGTGGATTGTTGTGGGTATTAACGAAAAAAATGTGAAATTATTTGGATTATCCTGGGTTAAGAGTGAAAATGTTTTCTCTATGTTGTATATGAAATGTGTAGGAGGGGGGGGGGAAGTCGACAAGATTCAGCCTGTGTGCGGGGTCATCACGTGACGTCACTGACATAGGGGGAAGTCGACAAGATTCAGCTTGTATGTGTGAGGTCATCACGTGACGTCACTGCTCGCCGAGTAAACACATTAATGAGAGGAATACTGACGTCACACTTGTTTAGACCTGTAGTAAGAGAGAGCACCATGCCCCATAGGAGGAGTTCATTTGAATGCTTACCCCCAGAGGAGGGGAATCCAAAAACTTGATTCGAGGAGATGAAGTCTTGGTATTATCGAGAAAAAACTTGATCCAAAGAGATGGAGTCTTTGATTTCGAGAAAAAATTGATCCAAGGAGATGGAGTCTTTGATTTCGAGAAAAAATTTATTCGAGGAATTGGAGACTTTGTATTATCGAGAAAAACTTGATCCAAGGAGATGGAGACTTTGTATTATCGAGAAAAATTTGATCCGAGGAAATGGAGTCTTTGTATTATCGAGAAAATTTTGATCCGAGGAAATGGAGTCTTTGATTTCGAGAAAAATTTGATCCGAGGAAATGGAGTCTTTGTATTATCGAGAAAAATTTGATCCGAGGAAATGGAGTCTTTGATTTCGAGAAAAAAAATCGAAAAAATTTGGGGTGTGGGTGAAAGTGGGGGAGAGGGGGAACCTCAAAAATTTGATCCGAGGAGAGCACAAGAAACTCAAAAAAAATTTGAAAAAAATCGGAAAAATATTCGGGGCGCGGGGGCGATCCGGATGACGCTGCAGAAGGCGCAGAAGAAGGCGCGGGCGGGGCGCGACGGACGGGCGCGAGGGGCACGGGCGGGCGCAAGGGCACGAGGGCGCGATGGGCAGGTGGGTCGGCGAGAGGGCGGGGGCGCGAGGGCAGGGGCAGGTGGGGGGTGCGGGGGCACGGGTAGGGGGTCGTGGGTGGGGGGCGCGGGTGGGGGGTCGTGGGCGGGGGTCGTGGGCGGGGGTCGTGGGCGGGGTCAAGGTCATTAGCACATAGGTATGAAAAAGGTCATTAGCACATAGGGGTGAAAAAGGTCATCAGCACATAGGTGTGAAAAAGGCCATTAGCACATAGGTGTGAAAAAGGGAGCCACTCGGAGGAAGCCACTGAGAGGAGGAGCCACTCTGTAGAAGGAGCCACTGAGAGGAGGAGCCACTCTGTAGAAAACTACACCACTTATATATATATATATATATATATATATATATATATATATATATATATATATATATATATATATATATATATATATATATATATATATATATATATATGGAGTTTACCTGGAGAGAGTTCCGGGGGTCAACGCCCCCGCGGCCCGGTCTGTGACCAGGCCTCCTGGTGGATCAGAGCCTGATCAACCAGGCTGTTGCTGCTGGCTGCACGCAAACCAACGTACGAGCCACAGCCCGGCTGATCAGGAACTGACTTTAGGTGCTTGTCCAGTGCCAGCTTGAAGACTGCCAGGGGTCTGTTGGTAATCCCCCTTATGTGTGCTGGGAGGCAGTTGAACAGTCTCGGGCCCCTGACACTTATTGTATGGTCTCTTAACGTGCTAGTGACACCCCTGCTTTTCATTGGGGGGATGGTGCATCGTCTGCCAAGTCTTTTGCTTTCGTAGTGAGTGATTTTCGTGTGCAAGTTCGGTACTAGTCCCTCTAGGATTTTCCAGGTGTATATAATCATGTATCTCTCCCTCCTGCATTCCAGGGAATACAGGTTTAGGAACCTCAAGCGCTCCCAGTAATTGAGGTGTTTTATCTCCGTTATGCGCGCCGTGAAAGTTCTCTGTACATTTTCTAGGTCGGCAATTTCACCTGCCTTGAAAGGTGCTGTTAGTGTGCAGCAATATTCCAGCCTAGATAGAACAAGTGACCTGAAGAGTGTCATCATGGGCTTGGCCTCCCTAGTTTTGAAGGTTCTCATTATCCATCCTGTCATTTTTCTAGCAGATGCGATTGATACAATGTTATGGTCCTTGAAGGTGAGATCCTCCGACATGATCACTCCCAGGTCTTTGACGTTGGTGTTTCGCTCTATTTTGTGGCCAGAATTTGTTTTGTACTCTGATGAAGATTTAATTTCCTCATGTTTACCATATCTGAGTAATTGAAATTTCTCATCGTTGAACTTCATATTGTTTTCTGCAGCCCACTGAAAGATTTGGTTGATGTCCGCCTGGAGCCTTGCAGTGTCTGCAATGGAAGACACTGTCATGCAGATTCGGGTGTCATCTGCAAAGGAAGACACGGTGCTGTGGCTGACATCCTTGTCTATGTCGGATATGAGGATGAGGAACAAGATGGGAGCGAGTACTGTGCCTTGTGGAACAGAGCTTTTCACCGTAGCTGCCTCGGACTTTACTCTGTTGACGACTACTCTCTGTGTTCTGTTAGTGAGGAAATTATAGATCCATCGACCGACTTTTCCTGTTATTCCTTTAGCACGCATTTTGTGCGCTATTACGCCATGGTCACACTTGTCGAAGGCTTTTGCAAAGTCTGTATATATTACATCTGCATTCTTTTTGTCTTCTAGTGCATTTAGGACCTTGTCGTAGTGATCCAATAGTTGAGACAGACAGGAGCGACCTGTTCTAAACCCATGTTGCCCTGGGTTGTGTAACTGATGGGTTTCTAGATGGGTGGTGATCTTGCTTCTTAGGACCCTTTCAAAGATTTTTATGATATGGGATGTTAGTGCTATTGGTCTGTAGTTCTTTGCTGTTGCTTTACTGCCCCCTTTGTGGAGTGGGGCTATGTCTGTTGTTTTTAGTAACTGTGGGACGACCCCCGTGTCCATGCTCCCTCTCCATAGGATGGAAAAGGCTCGTGATAGGGGCTTCTTGCAGTTCTTGATGAACACAGAGTTCCATGAGTCTGGCCCTGGGGCAGAGTGCATGGGCATGTCATTTATCGCCTGTTCGAAGTCATTTGGCGTCAGGATAACATCGGATAGGCTTGTGTTAATCAAATTTTGTGGCTCTCTCATAAAAAAATTCATTTTGATCTTCGACTCTCAGTCTGGTTAGCGGCTTGCTAAAAACTGAGTCATATTGGGACTTGAGTAGCTCACTCATTTCCTTGCTGTCATCTGTGTAGGACCCATCTTGTTTAAGTAGGGGCCCAATACTGGACGTTGTTCTCGATTTTGATTTGGCATAGGAGAAGAAATACTTTGGGTTTCTTTCGATTTCATTTATGGCTTTTAGTTCTTCCCGCGATTCCTGACTCCTAAAGGATTCTTTTAGCTTAAGTTCGATGCTTGCTATTTCTCTGACCAGTGTCTCCCTACGCATTTCAGATATATTGACCTCTTTTAGCCGCTCTGTTATTCTTTTCCGTCGCCTGTAAAGGGAGCGCCTGTCTCTTTCTATTTTACATCTACTCCTCCTTTTTCTTAGAGGAATAAGCCTTGTGCATACATCGAGTGCCACCGAGTTAATCTGTTCTAGGCATAAGTTGGGGTCTGTGTTGCTTAGTATATCTTCCCAGCTTATATCGGTTAGGACTTGGTTTACTTGGTCCCACTTTATGTTTTTGTTATTGAAGTTGAATTTGGTGAATGCTCCCTCGTGACTAGTCTCATTATGTCGGTCTGGGGCTCCACGCATACATGTCTGAACCTCAATTATGTTGTGATCTGAGTATATTGTTTTTGATATGGTGACATTTCTTATCAGATCATCATTGTTAGTGAAGATGAGGTCTAGTGTATTCTCCAGTCTAGTAGGCTCTATTATTTGCTGGTTTAAATTGAATTTTGTGCAGAGATTTAAAAGCTCGTGTGAGTGTGAGTTTTCATCAGAGCTGCCTCCTGGTGTTATTACTGCAACAATATTATTTGCTATATTCCTCCATTTTAGGTGCCTTAAGTTGAAATCCCCCAGGAGCAAGATGTTGGGTGCAGGAGCTGGAAGATTTTCCAGACAGTGGTCAATTTTTAACAGCTGTTCCTGGAATTGCTGGGATGTTGCATCCGGAGGCTTGTAGACTACCACAATGACTAGGTTTTGGTTCTCGACCTTTACTGCTAAAACTTCCACTACATCATTTGAGGCATTAAGCAGTTCTGTGCAAACAAGTGACTCTGCAATGTACAGGCCAACCCCCCCCCCCTTTGGCCTGTTCACTCTGTCACATCTGTATAGGTTGTAACCTGGGATCCATATTTCGTTGTCCAAGTGATCCTTTATGTGGGTCTCAGTGAAAGCCGCGAACATTGCCTTTGCCTCTGCAAGCAGTCCACGGATGAAAGGTATTTTGTTGTTTGTTGCTGGCTTTAGACCCTGTATATTTGCAAAGAAGAATGTTATCGGACTGGTGGTATTGTTGGTACTGGGGGGGATTTTTTTTCCGGCATTAGTATCTGTATCTGTTGGTTTGGAGTGGAGGCCATCGACTGTGGTTCCACTCCAGGAATGACTGGATTTGGTGTACGATTTCTGCCATTTCCTGCCAGTTTTTTTTCCTTCCTGGCACTAAAAAACCTCTCCCTCTTGAGTGGCTGTGGCTACCCAGGTTTTCCCATGGCCTGGATGTTTTGTATCTTTTTGTCCCCTTTAGATGGTATGCCTGGCAATTTAAGTTATAGCACAGTCTTTCCTGTACTGAAGAGGTACACAGTTCAGGGTGAAAAAGCTTACAGGAAGGGAGTTTGCATTTTCCTGTTGTCATATGGGCATGGCATTTTCTAGGGTGGTCATAGTTGCACGTCCCATCTGTTTTTCCAGATTTCCCATGCCAGCAGATACCAAGTGCATAGTATGTGCACAGGCTTGGTTTCCGTTTGCCTTGGGTTTCTGTGACTGTATTCCCTGTTGGTGCATGTTTCCCTGTCTTACTTCTATCCTCCCTAGCACCAACAATGGAGCTCCCACCAGTTGTTTTTGGTAATATATCCTCACTATTGCTAGTGGAGTCCTCTTGTTTGCTATTTCCTGCGGTATTTCTAGTTTGCAATATTGGTTTTATCTTATCTTTGACTACACTTGTTTCCCTACTATGGCTCCTGTCCCCTATGAGGTCATTTATATGTATTCCTTCCTGCGTATAATTCCCGACTACCTGGACAAAATCTCCAGCTTCACCATTACTGTCTCCCAGGACAGCATCTCCAGCTTCACCATTACTGTCTCCCAGGACAGCACCTCCAGCTTCACCATTACTGTCTCCCAGGACAGCACCTCCAGCTTCACCATTACTGTCTCCCAGGACAGCACTATCAGCCCCACATTTACTGACTACCAGGACTTCATCTCCAGCCTTACAGTTTCTGACTACATGGCCAGTATCAAGGGCAGTACCATTCAGCCCAGACTTTTTATGTTCCCATCTGTTGTAGAAAGCTTCCAGGTTTTCTATGAAAGCAGCTTTGATGTTGTCCTCTTTTAATACCCTTGTGATTTTAGTCCACAGATTTATCTCATTTGGGCATACCCAAAAACACTTCCCTGTTTTAACACTGCTTGTAGCTAGTTCTTGGATATCTGCACAAGGGGCGTGACACCAATTTCCACAAAAATGACAATTTACCCATGTGGAAGCCCGTTTGTTTGACTGACCACAGACTACACACAGCTTCATAATGATTTGAATGGTTGATTTACTGCAATTCTACTAGCAACCTCTTGAATATTCTATTAATAACCTCCTTAAATGAAGCTCTAGCTATTTGTATTTCTGTTTGTAACTGTTTTTGTATATTGGACAGCTTACCGTCACGTTCCTGATTTATATTTAATGTTTGTGTTTATGAAACCAGTCAAGGGATCGGACGAGTCAAGGGTTCGGACCAGTCAAGGGTTCGGACCAGTCAAGGGTTCGGACCAGTCGATCTGGTCTGATCAGTGGGTCACTTATTTAAAACATACTGGTCGGTGATTTGAGCTAACACATAAAGGATCTACTGGAAATTATCTACCCGAGTAATATGTGATTTGATTGATACAAAAGTATAACTTGCGTGTTGAAGAAACCGGTGACTGCTGGCAACTCCTACAATGGCGAACGGATCGACCTCAACCCTTGTTTATCAATCGCTGTATCTAGCTTTATTTTTTTTTCCGTCTCCGCCACAATAAATGCTATATTATCACTATAGTTGACTGGTGGAAATTTTGGAGGAAGGACGCTTTTTCTGTAGTAATAATTGCTTCTCGTTGTGTATATTGCGACCGCTGGTAACTATAGGTTATATGAAATTCACAGTATACGTCTGGTATTTCAAGAAAAAAGAAACTAATGAAAGTCACTCCACTCCACTAAGTACCATATATATATATATATATATATATATATATATATATATATATATATATATATATATATATATATATATATATATATATATATATATATATGTATATACATATATATGTGTGTGTGTGTATGTATATATATGTATGTATGTATACATATATATATATATATATATATATATATATATATATATATATATATATATATATATATATATATATATATATATATATATATATATATATATATATATATATATATATATATATATATATATATATAAAGACATATATATGTTCGTATTCTCGTTATCAGTGATATGCTGTACAACATTTTGGTGGTGGCACTGACGCTGGTTGCCAGCTACCACTGTCGAGTGTATCAGTAGTGTCTATCAAACTGTGTAAGTAGCAACACAGCTCTGTCAACAACTTATTTAAAACATGTGAACCACTGCTGTGTGAACTGTAATTTCTGGTAAGAGTGTAACTGTACTTAATGTGGCCCAGTACCTAAGTGAACATACTTAGGAAAAGTATAGTTTGGTTAGTACATTAGTGTGGATGGCAGGGTAGAAGGTAGAGTGGGTGGGACGGCAGCAGCAGCAGCAGCCTGCTGGCTTATCTCTGTGATAACTGAGTCAACAATCGATCTATGTATGTTCGTAAAAACTATGTTGTAATATACAAGACATATTCATATAATGGACTGAGGAACTTACTGTGATACTGAGTTAAGTAAGACAACATTATACTGGGTTAAGTAAGACAACTTTATACTGAGTTAAGTAAGACAACATTACACTGGGTTAAGTAAGACAACATTATACTGGGTTAAGTAAGACAACATTATACTGGGTTAAGTAAGACAACTTTATACTGAGTTAAGACAACATTACACTGGGTTAAGTAAGACAACATTATACTGGGTTAAGTAAGACAACTTTATACTGGGTTAAGTAAGACAACATTATACTGGGTTAAGTAAGACAACTTTATACTGGGTTAAGTAAGACAACTTTATACAGGGTTAAGTAAGACAACTTTATACTGCGTTAAGTAAGACAACATTATACTGGGTTAAGTAAGACAACTTTATACTGGGTTAAGTAAGACAACATTACACTGGGTTAAGTAAGACACCATTATACTGGGTTAAGTAAGACAACTTTATACTGGGTTAAGTAAGACAACTTTATACTGGGTTAAGTAAGACAACTTATACTGGGTTAAGAAAGACAACATTATACTGGGTTAAGTAAGATAACTTTATACTGGGTTAAGTAAGACAACATTACACTGGGATAAGTAAGACAACATTATACTGGGTTAAGTAAGACAACTTTATACTGGGTTAAGTAAGACAACTTTATACTGGGTTAAGTAAGACATCTTTATACAGGGTTAAGTAAGACAACTTTATACTGCGTTAAGTAAGACAACATTATACTGGGTTAAGTAAGACAACTTTATACTGGGTTAAGTAAGACAACATTACACTGGGTTAAGTAAGACAACATTATACTGGGTTAAGTAAGACAACTTTAAACTGGGTTAAGTAAGACAACTTTATACTGGGTTAAATAAGACAACTTTATACTGGGTTAAGTAAGACAACTTTATATGGGGTTAAGTAAGACAACATTATACTGGGTTAAGTAAGACAACTTTAAACTGGGTTAAGTAAGACAACTTTATACTGGGTTAAGTAAGACAACTTTATACAGGGTTAAGTAAGACAACTTTATACTGCATTAAGTAAGACAACATTATACTGGGTTAAGTAAGACAACTTTATACTGGGTTAAGTAAGACAACATTACACTGGGTTAAGTAAGACAACATTATACTGGGTTAAGTAAGACAACATTATACTGGGTTAAGTAAGACAACATTACACTGGGTTAAGACAACATTACACTGGGTTAAGTAAGACACCATTATACTGGGTTAAGTAAGACAACTTTATACTGGGTTAAGTAAGACAACTTTATACTGGGTTAAGTAAGACAACTTATACTGGGTTAAGTAAGACAACATTATACTGGGTTAAGTAAGATAACTTTATTCTGGGTTAAGTAAGACAACATTACACTGGGATAAGTAAGACAACATTATACTGGGTTAAGTAAGACAACTTTATACTGGGTTACGTAAGACAACTTTATACTGGGTTAAGTAAGACATCTTTATACAGGGTTAAGTAAGACAACTTTATACTGCGTTAAGTAAGACAACATTATACTGGGTTAAGTAAGACAACTTTATACTGGGTTAAGTAAGACAACATTACACTGGGTTAAGTAAGACAACATTATACTGGGTTAAGTAAGACAACTTTAAACTGGGTTAAGTAAGACAACTTTATACTGGGTTAAGTAAGACAACTTTATACAGGGTTAAGTAAGACAACTTTATACTGGGTTAAGTAATACAACTTTATACTGGGTCAAGTAAGACAACTTTATACTTGGTTAAGTAAGACAACATTACACTGGGTTAAGTAAGACAACATTATACTGGGTTAAGTAAGGCAACTTTATACTGGGTTAAGTAAGACAACTTTATACTGGGTTAAGTAAGACAACATTACACTGGGTTAAGTAAGACAACTTTATACTGGGTTAAGTAAGACAACATTACACTGGGTTAAGTAAGACAACATTATACTGGGTTAAGTAAGACAACTTTATACTGGGTTAAGTAAGACAACTTTATACTGGGTTAAGTAAGACAACATTACACTGGGTTAAGTAAGACAACATTATACTGGGTTAAGTAAGACAATATTATACTGGGTTAAGTAAGACAACATTATACTGAGTTAAGTAAGACAACATTATACAGGGTAAAGTAAGACAACATTATACTGGGTTAAGTAAGACAACATTATACTGGGTTAAGTAAGACATTATACTGGGTTAAGTAAGACAACTTTATACTTTGTTAAGTAAGACAACATTATACTGGGTTAAGTAAGACAACTTTATACTGGGTTAAGTAAGACAACTTTATACTGGGTTAAATAAGACAACATTATACTGGATTAAGTAAGACAACTTTATACTGGGTTAAGTAAGACAACATTATACTGGGTTAAGAAAGACAACTTTATACTGGGTTAAGTAAGACAACATTATACTGGGTTAAGTAAGACAACATTATACTGGATTAAGTAAGACAACTTTATACTGGGTTAAGTAAGACAACTTTATACGGGGTTAAGTAAGACAACATTATACTGGGTTAAGTAAGACAACTTTATACGGGGTTAAGTAAGACAACATTATACTGGGTTAAGTAAGACAACATTATACTGGGTTAAGTAAGACATCATTATACTGGGTTAAGTAAGACAACTTTATACTTTGTTAAGTAAGACAACATTATACTGGGTTAAGTAAGACAACTTTATACTGGGTTAAGTAAGACAACTTTATACTGGGTTAAATAAGACAACATTATACTGGATTAAGTAAGACAACTTTATACTGGGTTAAGTAAGACAACTTTATACTGGGTTAAGTAAGACAACATTATACTGGGTTAAGTAAGACAACTTTATACTGGGTTAAGTAAGACAACTTTATACTGGGTTAAGTAAGACAACTTTATACTGGGTTAAGTAAGACAACATTATACTGGGTTAAGTAAGACAACTTTATACTGGGTTAAGTAAGACAACTTTATACTGGGTTAAGTAAGACAACTTTATACTGGGTTAAGTAAGACAACATTATACTGGGTTAAGTAAGACAACTTTATACTGGGTTAAGTAAGACAACTTTATACTGGGTTAAGTAAGACAACTTTATACTGGGTTAAGTAAGACAACATTATACTGGGTTAAGTAAGACAACTTTATACTGGGTTAAGTAAGACAACTTTATACTGGGTTAAGTAAGACAACTTTATACTGGGTTAAGTAAGACAACATTATACTGGGTTAAGTAAGACAACTTTATACTGGGTTAAGTAAGACAACTTTATACTGGGTTAAGTAAGACAACTTTATACTGGGTTAAGTAAGACAACTTTATACTGGGTTAAGTAAGACAACATTATACTGGGTTAAGTAAGACAAATTTATACTGGGTTAAGTAAGACAACTTTATACTGGGTTAAGTAAGACAACTTTATACTGGGTTAAGTAAGACAACTTTATACTGGGTTAAGTAAGACAACATTATACTGGGTTAAGTAAGACATCTTTATACTGGGTTAAGTAAGACAACATTATACTGGGTTAAGTAAGACAACTTTATACTGGGTTAAGTAAGACAACTTTATACTGGGTTAAGTAAGACAACTTTATACTGGGTTAAGTAAGACAACATTATACTGGGTTAAGTAAGACAACTTTATACTGGGTTAAGTAAGGCAACTTTATACTGGGTTAAGTAAGACAACATTATACTGGGTTAAGTAAGACAACTTTATACTGGGTTAAGTAAGACAACATTATACTGGGTTAAGTAAGACAACTTTATACTGGGTTAAGTAAGACAACATTATACTGGGTTAAGTAAGACAACTTTATACTGGGTTAAGTAAGACAACATTATACTGGGTTAAGTAAGACAACACTTGATACATTACTAGCATCTTCACTCGAGGAAACAACTGTCCTAGTCGGAGATGACTAAAAAAATTCTCCTCCTATTCCATGTGCCTTAAGTTTCCTCAATATCCTCTGATGTGGAACTCTATCGATAGCCTTACTGAAGTCCATATACACAATATCATATTCATTACCTTGATCTACCTCCTCAAACACCTTAGTGAAAAAAGTTAGTAAATTCGTAAGACAGGAACGCCCTTTAAAACCGTGTTCAGATTCATTAATCAATCTGTGCCTATCAAGATGGTTGCGAATTGCTTCGGCAATTATTGATTCCATAAATTTTTCCACTATGGAGGTAAGGCTTATTGGTCTATAGTTCAAAGCCAAGGACCTGTCACCTGCCTTGTAAATAGGTATTACATATGCCATTTTCTACTTATCAGGCACTATGCCAGTTTGTAGTGATATGTTAAAAAGATTAGCCAAAGGTATACTAAGTTCCTCTTTACATTCCTTTAACACCCTTGCAAACAGTTCATCAGGACCTGGGGATTTGTTAGGTTTTAGTTTCTCTATCTGTCAGAGGACCATGTCACTAGTTAACGCACTCGTGCATAGTTTATTATCGTCCTGTTCTACATAATCTATTATTTCAGGATTATCGCTAGTATTTTCCTGGGTGAAAACTGAGAGGAAGCAGGTATTGAGAATTTCACACATATCCTTATCACTGTCAGTGATCTGACCAGAGTTACTCTTAAGTGGGCCTACATTGTCCCTAATCTTACTTCTGTATACCTGAAAGAACCCTTTTGGGTTAGTCTTTGAATCCCTTGCGACCTTAGCCTTATAATCCCTTTTTCTTTGCTTATTCCTTTCTTTATTTCTCTCTTTAATTGAGTATATTGATTTCTCAACTGCCCATCTCCTCTTTTGATATGCCTATATATGCCTCTCTTTTGACCAATGAGATGTTTTAATCTTTTGTTCCACCATTTGGGATCATTTTTGTTAGATCAAATTTCCCTACTCGGAACAAAAGTTGTCTGGGCAGCTAGAACTATGCTCTGAAAAACGTCATATTGGTAGCCATGATCACCTACCTGACCAATAGTCATGACATCCCAATTTAGCCCACCCAGGTAATTTTTCAGTCCCATGAAGTCAGCCAAGCGAAAATCATGGACAGATTTGATTGCAGTTATCTGGGTAATTCCATGATGTATTGAAACTAAGTGATTTGTGATCACTTTCCCCAAGCTCATCATTAACCTCAAGATTATTAATTAGTGACTCTTTGTTGGCAAGAACCAAGTCAAGCAGATTGTTTCTTCTAGTGGTTCTGTCACAACCTGTTCTAAATAGCAATCCTGAACCGTATCAAGAAAGTCACTAGACTCAAGATTTCCTGTCATACTGTTCCAATCAATTTGTCTAAAGTTAAAATCCCCCATTATCACAACATTTTCATATCTAGATGACTTATGAATTTCTTCCCATAACAGCTTAATGCACTACCTATCAAGGCTTGGGGGGCCTATAAATCACACCCAAAATTAATTTGTCACGACCCTCGAGAAACTGTAGCTAAACAGATTCTGTATTCGATGTTTTTAATCTTATATCATGTCTAAGACAACGTTTTAAATATTTTCTGACGTGCATCGCCACACCACCACCCTTCCTGTTGACCCTATGAGTGTGGAATAGTTTATAACCCTGTATGTTGCATTCAGAAGGCATTTCTCTATCTTTCAGATTGAACCAAGTCTCTGTTATACCAATAATATCCATATTACCTACACTTGCAAGTAATCTTAGCTCATCTATCTTATTTCTTAAACTCCTACTATTTGTATAGTAAACCTTAAGGGAGCTAGTCACTCGTTGCCCTCTACTATCTCTCTTTGTTTGTTGATCAATTGATTTGCCATTACTAGCAGCTTCATTGTCTTTTAAACATATCCCTGAGGTATCCCGGTAATAACTGCTGTTTTTAACCTTAATGCTGCAGCCTGATTGTTTCCCACAAACACCCATACCTCTATAATCTATCTGTTTAAATTCCTAGACAAGTCATCAATTACCCTCTCAATCGAATTGGCTAATGCAATCACTCCATCCCCAGAGAGATGAGCCCCATCCCTTGCATACATATCACGTTTGCCAAAGAATAGGTCCAAGTTATCAATGAATAGGATTGCAATTTCCTTGCAGTACCTGTCTAGCCAGCAATTTATACCAATTGCCCAAGACATCCATTCATTGCCCACTCTCTTTCTAGGCAAGATGCTACATATGGCTGGGATCCCTCCCATAGACCTAACTACTTCTAAGGCTGACCTGTACTTATCCAGCAGCTCCTGTCTCCTGCCCTTCCCAGTGTCATTACCCCCAGCACTAAGACAGATAATGGGCTTCTTCCCATTACCTGACATAATATTATCCAACCTGTTGACTATGTCACCAACACCAGCTCCAGGAAGGCACACTCTCTATCTGACCTTTCTGTCTCCGTTACAAAAGGCACGGTCCATATATCTTACCTGAGAATCTCCTACTATTAAAATATTCTTACCTTGATTAGCAGGGGAATCAGTGGTACCTTCAACCTCACTAGCCATTGAAGTGCACTCGTCCTGGAGAACAGTGAATCGATATCTTACCTTCACATTTTTTCTGTTAACCCTCCTTAACTTCCTTCTTCCTGAACTGTGAACCACTTGCCACATAAAGCGGCTGCCACTATCAGTGCTATTGACCATTTCCTCCTTACCAGCTAGATCCTTCTCACACTCACTCCCAAACTCATCTAGGCGAAGCTTCAGCCTCCTATTTTCCTCCTTAAGAAACAGAATCTCCTTCTTCAACACCGGAACCTAAGTTTCTAAAACACTACAACAAGCCATGGTGCTTGGTAACACCCCACGTTAACTCCTAGAGAGCTCGGAACAGGTATGACCGCAGGTGACCACTGGCACTGGAATTTACGTCAGTGTTAAACGAAACTTATTGTTCCGATTATAAAGTGGTGAAGTTTCCCATGTTGTGCAAGTTACCCATGTTGTGCAAGCTCGCAATGTTTTACAAGTTCTCCATATTGTACAAGGTCCACATGTTTTGCAAGTTCCCCATGTTGTACAAGTTCCCCATGTTGTACAAGTTCCCCATGTTGTACAAGTTCCACATGTTGTACAAGTTCCCCATGTTGTACAAGTTCCCCATGTTGTACAAGTTCCCCATGTTGTACAAGTTCCCCATGTTGTACAAGTTCCCCATGTTGTACAAGTTCCCCATGTTGTACAAGTTCCCCATGTTGTACAAGTTCCCCATGTTGTACAAGTTCCCCATGTTGTACAAGTTCCCCATGTTGTACAAGTTCCCCATGTTGTACAAGTTCCCCATGTTGTACCTTGGAGTTAGATCATCCTGTAATATTTAACTGTTGTCTGAGAATGTGATCATCACTTAATATTACAGCGCGAAAGTCTCCATTTAAAGCTAAAATAGAGATTTTGAGCTTTATATTATTATCTGTCAGTATATAAAATATACCATGGTATTATCATTATTATTATTATTAATATTATTATTATAATTATTATTATCGATATCGATGATTTTTAGTTATTATTAATGTTAGGTAGGATTTCTTATATGCATATTTGACAAACAAAATGTCAGGAAACCATCAGG
>NW_027200865.1:0-16224 GCF_038502225.1 Cherax quadricarinatus
CATCACCTGTGTGACCGCTCGTGAGCTCCAGTATGGCGGCAACTGTGTAAGCGCTCGTGAGCTCCAGTATGGCTGCAACTGTGGGAGCGTTCGTGAGCTCCAGTATGGCGGCAACTGTGTGAGCGTTCGTGAGCTCCAGTATGGCTGCAACTATGTGAGCGTTCGTGAGCTCCGGTATGGCGGCAACTGTGTGAGCGCTCGTGAGCTCCAGTATGGAGGCAACTGTGTGAGCGCTCGTGAGCTCCAGTATGGCTGCAGCTGTGTGAGCGCTCGTGAGCTCCAGTATGGCGGCAACTGTGTGAGCGCTCGTGAGCTCCAGTATGGCTGCAACTGTGGGAGCGTTCGTGAGCTCTAGTATGGCGGCAACTGTGTGAGCGCTCGTGAGCTCCAGTATGGCTGCAACTGTGTGAGCGCTCGTGAGCTCCAGTATGGCGGCAACTGTGTGAGCGCTCGTGAGCTCCAGTATGGCTGCAACTTTCTGAGCGTTCGTGAGCTCCAGTATGGCTGCAACTGTGTGAGCGCTCGTGAGCTCTAGTATGGCTGCAACTGTGTGAGCGCTCGTGAGCTCCAGTAAGGCTGCAACTGTGTGAGCGTTCGTGAGCTCCAGTAAGGCTGCAACTGTGTGAGCGCTCGTGAGCTCCAGTATGGCTGCAACTGTGTGAGCGCTCGTGAGCTCCAGTATGGCGGCAACTGTGTGAGCGCTCGTGAGCTCCAGTATGGCGGCAACTCTGTGAGCGCTCGTGAGCTCCAGTAAGGCTGCAACTGTGTGAGCGCTCGTGAGCTCGAGTAAGGCTGCAACTGTGTGAGCGCTCGTGAGCTCCAGTAAGGCTGCAACTGTGTGAGCGCTCGTGAGCTCGAGTAAGGCTGCAACTGTGTGAGCGCTCGTGAGCTCCAGTAAGGCTGCAACTGTGTGAGCGCTCGTGAGCTCGAGTAAGGCTGCAACTGTGTGAGCGCTCGTGAGCTCCAGTAAGGCTGCAACTGTGTGAGCGCTCGTGAGCTCGAGTAAGGCTGCAACTGTGTGAGCGCTCGTGAGCTCTAGTAAGGCTGCAACTGTGTGAGCGCTCGTGAGCTCGAGTAAGGCTGCAACTGTGTGAGCGCTCGTGAGCTCCAGTAAGGCTGCAACTGTGTGAGCGCTCGTGAGCTCGAGTAAGGCTGCAACTGTGTGAGCGCTCGTGAGCTCCAGTAAGGCTGCAACTGTGTGAGCGCTCGTGAGCTCGAGTAAGGCTGCAACTGTGTGAGCGCTCGTGAGCTCGAGTAAGGCTGCAACTGTGTGAGCGCTCGTGAGCTCCAGTAAGGCTGCAACTGTGTGAGCGCTCGTGAGCTCGAGTAAGGCTGCAACTGTGTGAGCGCTCGTGAGCTCGAGTAAGGCTGCAACTGTGTGAGCGCTCGTGAGCTCCAGTAAGGCTGCAACTGTGTGAGCGCTCGTGAGCTCGAGTAAGGCTGCAACTGTGTGAGCGCTCGTGAGCTCCAGTAAGGCTGCAACTGTGTGAGCGCTCGTGAGCTCGAGTAAGGCTGCAACTGTGTGAGCGCTCGTGAGCTCCAGTAAGGCTGCAACTGTGTGAGCGCTCGTGAGCTCCAGTAAGGCTGCAACTGTGTGAACGTTCAAGTAGTGTGAGTGACACTCGCTAGCGCCTCTCCTGAGAGAGGCACGAGTAGTGTGAGTGACACTCGCTAGCGCCTCTCCTGAGAGAGGCACGAGTAGTGTGAGTGACACTCGCTAGCGCCTCTCCTGAGAGAGGCACGAGTAGTGTGAGTGACACTCGCTAGCGCCTCTCCTGAGAGAGGCACGAGTAGTGTGAGTGACACTCGCTAGCGTCTCTCCTGAGAGAGGCACGAGTAGTGTGAGTGACACTCGCTAGCGCCTCTCCTGAGAGAGGCACGAGTAGTGTGAGTGACACTCGCTAGCGCCTCTCCTGAGAGAGGCACGAGTAATGTGACACTCGCTAGCGTCTCTCCTGAGAGAGGCACGAGTAGTGTGAGTGACACTCGCTAGCGCCTCTCCTGAGAGAGGCACGAGTAGTGTGAGTGACACTCGCTAGCGCCTCTCCTGAGAGAGGCACGAGTAGCGTGAGTGACACTCGCTAGCGCCTCTCCTGAGAGAGGCACGAGTAGTGTGAGTGACACTCGCTAGCGCCTCTCCTGAGAGAGGCACGAGTAATGTGACACTCGCTAGCGTCTCTCCTGAGAGAGGCACGAGTAGTGTGAGTGACACTCGCTAGCGTCTCTCCTGAGAGAGGCACGAGTAGTGTGAGTGACACTCGCTAGCGCCTCTCCTGAGAGAGGCACGAGTAGTGTGAGTGACACTCGCTAGCGCCTCTCCTGAGAGAGGCACGAGTAGTGTGAGTGACACTCGCTAGCGCCTCTCCTGAGAGAGGCACGAGTAGTGTGAGTGACACTCGCTAGCGCCTCTCCTGAGAGAGGCACGAGTAGTGTGAGTGACACTCGCTAGCGCCTCTCCTGAGAGAGGCACGAGTAATGTGACACTCGCTAGCGTCTCTCCTGAGAGAGGCACGAGTAGTGTGAGTGACACTCGCTAGCGCCTCTCCTGAGAGAGGCACGAGTAGTGTGAGTGACACTCGCTAGCGCCTCTCCTGAGAGAGGCACGAGTAGCGTGAGTGACACTCGCTAGCGCCTCTCCTGAGAGAGGCACGAGTAGTGTGAGTGACACTCGCTAGCGTCTCTCCTGAGAGAGGCACGAGTAGCGTGAGTGACACTCGCTAGCGCCTCTCCTGAGAGAGGCACGAGTAGTGTGAGTGACACTCGCTAGCGCCTCTCCTGAGGGAGGCACGAGTAGTGTGAGTGACACTCGCTAGCGCCTCTCCTGAGAGAGGCACGAGTAGCGTGAGTGACACTCGCTAGCGCCTCTCCTGAGGGAGGCACGAGTAGAGTGAGTGACACTCGCTAGCGTCTCTCCTGAGGGAGGCACGAGTAGTGTGAGTGACACTCGCTAGCGCCTCTCCTGAGAGAGGCACGAGTAGTGTGAGTGACACTCGCTAGCGCCTCTCCTGAGAGAGGCACGAGTAGTGTGAGTGACACTCGCTAGCGCCTCTCCTGAGGGAGGCACGAGTAGAGTGAGTGACACTCGCTAGCGCCTCTCCTGAGGGAGGCACGAGTAGTGTGAGTGACACTCGCTAGCGCCTCTCCTGAGAGAGGCACGAGTAGTGTGAGTGACACTCGCTAGCGTCTCTCCTGAGAGAGGCACGAGTAGCGTGAGTGACACTCGCTAGCGCCTCTCCTGAGGGAGGCACGAGTAGTGTGAGTGACACTCGCTAGCGTCTCTCCTGAGAGAGGCACGAGTAGCGTGAGTGACACTCGCTAGCGTCTCTCCTGAGAGAGGCACGAGTAGCGTGAGTGACACTCGCTAGCGTCTCTCCTGAGAGAGGCACGAGTAGTGTGAGTGACACTCGCTAGCGTCTCTCCTGAGAGAGGCACGAGTAGTGTGAGTGACACTCGCTAGCGTCTCTCCTGAGAGAGGCACGAGTAGCGTGAGTGACACTCGCTAGCGCCTCTCCTGAGGGAGGCACGAGTAGTGTGAGTGACACTCGCTAGCGTCTCTCCTGAGAGAGGCACGAGTAGTGTGAGTGACACTCGCTAGCGTCTCTCCTGAGAGAGGCACGAGTAGCGTGAGTGACACTCGCTAGCGCCTCTCCTGAGGGAGGCACGAGTAGAGTGAGTGACACTCGCTAGCGCCTCTCCTGAGGGGGGCACGAGTAGAGTGACACTCGCTAGCGCCTCTCCTGAGGGAGGCACGAGTAGTGTGAGTGACACTCACTAGCGCCTCTCCTGAGGGAGGCACGAGTAGTGTGAGTGACACTCGCTAGCGTCTCTCCTGAGAGAGGCACGAGTAGTGTGAGTGACACTCGCTAGCGTCTCTCCTGAGAGAGGCACGAGTAGTGTGAGTGACACTCGCTAGCGCCTCTCCTGAGAGAGGCACGAGTAGTGTGAGTGACACTCGCTAGCGTCTCTCCTGAGAGAGGCACGAGTAGTGTGAGTGACACTCGCTAGCGTCTCTCCTGAGAGAGGCACGAGTAGTGTGAGTGACAGTCGCTAGCGCCTCTCCTGAGAGAGGCACGAGTAGTGTGAGTGACACTCGCTAGCGCCTCTCCTGAGATAGGCACGAGTAGTGTGAGTGACAGTCGCTAGCGCCTCTACTGAGAGAGGCACGAGTAGTGTGAGTGACACTCGCTAGCGCCTCTACTGAGAGAGGCACGAGTAGTGTGAGTGACACTCGCTAGCGCCTCTCCTGAGAGAGGCACGAGTAGTGTGAGTGACACTTGCTAGCGCCTCTTCTGAGGGAGGCACGAGTAATGTGACACTCGCTAGCGTCTCTCCTGAGAGAGGCACGAGTAGTGTGAGTGACACTTGCTAGCGCCTCTTCTGAGGGAGGCACGAGTAATGTGACACTCGCTAGCGTCTCTCCTGAGAGAGGCACGAGTAGTGTGAGTGACACTCGCTAGCGCCTCTCCTGAGAGAGGCACGAGTAGTGTGAGTGACACTCGCTAGCGCCTCTTCTGAGGGAGGCACGAGTAGTGTGAGTGGCACTCGCTAGCGCCTCTCCTGAGTGAGGCACGAGTAGTGTGTGACACTCGCTAGCGCCTCTCCTGAGAGAGGCACGAGTAGTGTGAGTGACACTCGCTAGCGTCTCTCCTGAGAGAGGCACGAGTAGTGTGAGTGACACTCGCTAGCGTCTCTCCTGAGAGAGGCACGAGTAGTGTGAGTGACACTCGCTAGCGCCTCTCCTGAGAGAGGCACGAGTAGTGTGAGTGACACTCGCTAGCGCCTCTCCTGAGTGAGGCACGAGTAGTGTGTGACACTCGCTAGCGTCTCTCCTGAGAGAGGCACGAGTAGTGTGAGTGACACTCGCTAGCGCCTCTCCTGAGAGAGGCACGAGTAGTGTGAGTGACACTCGCTAGCGCCTCTCCTGAGAGAGGCACGAGTAGTGTGAGTGACACTCGCTAGCGCCTCTCCTGAGAGAGGCACGAGTAGTGTGAGTGACCCTCGCTAGCGTCTCTCCTGAGAGAGGCACGAGTAGTGTGAGTGACACTCGCTAGCGTCTCTCCTGAGAGAGGCACGAGTAGTGTGAGTGACAGTCGCTAGCGTCTCTCCTGAGAGAGGCACGAGTAGTGTGAGTGACACTCGCTAGCACCTCTCCTGAGAGAGGCACGAGTAGTGTGAGTGACACTCGCTAGCACCTCTCCTGAGAGAGGCACGAGTAGTGTGAGTGACACTCGCTAGCGCCTCTCCTGAGAGAGGCACGAGTAGTGTGAGTGACACTCGCTAGCGCCTCTCCTGAGAGAGGCACGAGTAGTGTGAGTGACAGTCGCTAGCGTCTCTCCTGAGAGAGGCACGAGTAGTGTGAGTGACACTCGCTAGCGCCTCTCCTGAGAGAGGCACGAGTAGTGTGAGTGACACTCGCTAGCGCCTCTCCTGAGAGAGGCACGAGTAGTGTGAGTGACACTCGCTAGCGTCTCTCCTGAGAGAGGCACGAGTAGTGTGAGTGCAATTTCCAACTAATTTTACGTCACTGATAATGAATATCATGGTTAAAATTGTTTGCAGGCTCTACTTTTCATTATACACCTACGTGTCACAACAGGTTCCAACAGGCTTGTGGCAGTGTGCTTCTTACCACACTCACAGTCTCAGTGACCTTCATTAATGTTCCAGCATTCATAGAAGGTGGTTGTGACGTGCAAGTTTATATTCTGAGGTGAAAGGTAGGTGATTTTCTTAGCCAAACACTTTTTAAACTTATAATAAATATTCACCGAGCAAGCTATTGATATGCATGTGAGGCATATTACATTAATTTTATTTTCCTACTGAATGATATAAATACTTCTGCTTAGCTGTCATGCTCTGTATTATAATGATAAATTAATGAATAAATTTTCTGTTTATCTTCTAATTGTTTGTTGTTTTCTTCTTTCAGATGCCTCGTACTTGTGTGAATAGGGCAGACAACTTCTGCTACATTTGTGGTGAGGTGACCTTTGCATCACAGAAGCGCCGTATAACTGCTATGGTTAGAAAGGCATATCACCTATATTTTGGATGCAAGATTGGTGACCAGGATAAGAACTGGGCTCCACACATATGCTGCAACAATTGTGCTACTAACCTTCGCCAATGGTTGAACAGGAAGAGGAAAGGAATGCCTTTTGCTGTGCCAATGACATGGCGGGAGCCAACAGACCATACCAACAATTGTTATTTCTGCATGGTACCTCCAGTACAAAAGGGCTTGTCAAAGAAAAAAAAAGAGAGTCCATTGAATATACAAACATTGCATCAGGTATTCGCCCAGCTCCACATGGAGAAGGTCTACCTGTTCATGATGCACCAACTTCGACATCCTTCGAGTCAGAAAGTGGTGAAGGGGAAGAAGAGAAGGATGACAGTGCTGGATTACAGTGACTGAAACTTTGATGAAGCACACTTCTCTAGGCCACATCTCATAACATAACGGGACCTCCATGACCTTGTCAGGGATCTGCAACTACCAAAAAATAAGGCAGAGCAGCTAGGATCTCGTCTTCAACAGTGGAATCTTATAGCAGCTGATGCGAAGTCTGCAGACTATTGCTGGATATTGGCAGGAGATGATTCTTCAGCCCACTATAACCGTCAAGCAAAAAGGCAGGGAGTAGGTACGGATTAGAGTTTAAAATATACTGACACATATTGTACGATATAATAAAATCAAATATTACATGTCTCGTATCTTTAAATCTATAGCCAATAAGCAGCATTTTTCATGGTGATATTTGAATTGTGATTACAGAGTGTACCACTAGAACGCTTAGCATGGCTAGGCATTTCGGGCATACTTAGTTTTATTCTTAATTGTAAAATATTACAAATTATGAGGTAAGTTGGTATTATGGCTAAGTGACTAAATCTAGTTTGTGAGTTTAGCAATGTGAATGCTTTTGTTTTGGCACAGTACATAGTTTCAGTATTGGAGTATCACAGGATTCATTATTTTAAGACTGAGATTAATATTTCTGTTTATGGTCAAATGAGTGAGCGAGTGTAAGTGTGAACCACCAGGTGGTATTCGTGTAGTTAGTTGACGGGGTGTATCAGGGAGATAAGATGTTTTCTAATGGTAGTTTTGAAGGTGATGAATGTGTCTGCAGTTCTAGAGTTCTCAGGTAGGGTATTCCAGATTTTAGGGCCTTTGACATACATTGAATTTTTGTAAAGGTTTAGTCGGACACGGGGAATGTCGTAGAGATGTTTGTGTCTGGTGTTATGCCTGTGGGTTCTGTCACAACTATCAAGAAAGCGTTTTAGGTCAAGGTTGATATTAGAGTTTAAGGCCCTGTAGATATAGATTGCACAGTAGTAAGTGTGGATGTACTGAACTGGGAGTAAGTTTAGATCTATGAAGAGTGGGGGGGGGTGTTGCCAGGGATGGGATTTAGTGATTATTCTTACTGCAGCTTTTTGTTGGGTTATTATTGGCTTTAGGTGTGTTGCTGCAGTTGATCCCCAAGCACAAATAGCATAGGTGAGGTATGGATAAATAAGTGAGTGGTATAGTGTGAGAAGGGCATTTTGCGGCACGTAGTATCGTATCTTGGAAAGGATCCCAACCGTTTTGGATACTTTTTTGGCTATATGCTGGATATGGGTGCTGAAATTCAGGTTGTTGTCAAGGTATAAGCCTAGGAATTTTCCCCCATTATTTCTGGTAATTAGAGTGTTGTCAATCTTAATGTTAATTTGTGCATCTCCTGCTCTGCTACCAAACATAATATAGTAGGTTTTGTCAGTGTTAAGCGTAAGTTTATTGGCTGTCATCCAAGTCGATATTTTAATCAGCTCCTCATTCACAATAGTGTTGAGGGTGGCAAGATTAGGGTGAGAGATGACATAAGTCGTGTCATCAGCAAAGAGAATGGGTTTCAGGTGTTGGGATACGTTTGGAAGGTCATTGATGTATATGAGGAAGAGCAGGGGACCAAGGACACTTCCCTGCGGAACTCCAGTATCAAGTGGCCGTGTTGCTGATGCTGTGTCTTTAATGGTGACGTACTGATACCTATTAGTAATGTAAGATTTGAAATAAGCAAGCGCATGGCCTCTTATACCGTAGTGATCAAGTTTGTGGAGTAGGATGTCGTGGTCTACTGTGTCAAAAGCTTTTCTTAGGTCAATAAAAATTCCTAGTGGATATTCCTTATTTTCCAATGCTGTGTAAAGCAGATCTAGCATTTTTATGATTGCGTCATTAGTGCTTTTATTTTTCCTGAATCCAAACTGGCAGGGGTTGAGTATGTTTTGAGCCGTTATAAATGAATACAGTCTCCTGTGCACGAGTTTCTCAAAGATTTTGGATAGCAATGGTAAGTTAGATATTGGCCTATAGTTGTTTAAGTCTGTAGGGTCACCACCTTTATGTATTGGTGTAACCCTTGCCGTCTTGAGTAGTTTCGGGAAGGTGCTAGTCTCTATTGACTTGTTAAAAAGTAATGAAATAGCATGCGAAAGGACATGGGCCGCTCGCTTGTACAGTAATGGTGGGACATGAGACAGATTCCCCGAGTTATTTTTAAGTGACTTTATGATCTCAATGACTTCCGTGGGCTCAGTTGGTGCAAGATAGAAGGAATTAGGGAAATTTCCATCTAGGTAGTCCCCGGCATGGGCATTGGTATGTGGGATTTTACTGGCGAGATTAGATCCTATGTTTGAGAAGAAGTCGTTTATCTTGTTAGCTGTGTCAGTGGGATGTAGTGGTGTTTCATTAGGTTTAGTTAGGACAATATTCTTGGTTTTTCTCAGTTTGTGGGTCCCTAGAATCTGAGAGAGTGTTTTCCAGGTCTTTTTTATATCTCCTCTAGTGTCTGTGAATCTACTGGAGTAGTATAGTTGTTTGGCTTTTTTTATTACTTTGGTGAGAGCTGATGAATAGTGTTTAAGAGTATCTTTGTGTATTAAGCCCTGTCTATATTGCTTTTCATATTGGTGTTTCTTGTCAATGGATTTCAGAATGGTGCTGGTTAGCCATGGGCAACCAAGCCGTTTGTGATCTGTCTTGTTTTTATAGGACAATGTTTGTTGTATAGTCTAAGTAATTTGTTAAGAAAAATGTCTGTCCAGTCATCAATACCATTGGCCTTGGAGAATTCTGTAGGCCAATCAACAGTCTCTAAGTCAGCTGTGAACTTCCTTACTGAGGCCTCGTCATGGAGTCTAAATGAGACTTTGTTGTATTCAAGGCTGCAGAACAAATGTTTGTCAGGAGGAAGGTAGTGTGGAAAATTGCATTTATCTGAATGTACTCATTATGTACATAACAGTAAATGATAACAAAGATAATTATTATTTATCAGTTTAGACAAGTAGGAATTTGGGACACCTAGGTCGCAAAAAATGTCCCCCTTCGATACCTACCACTGTCATATCCACAAGTTGCTCTGGACCTATTAATTAAATGAAATATACATACACCAGGAATACTGGTAAATATATAAATTTGTGGACTGTATATTAAAAATAATAAATGGTTATATATATATACACAATTACATAACAGAAGGAAAATATATCTTAATATCACTCACCAATTTGACTGGAGATTAATGTGTATCATACTCAGAAAACCTCACTCTAACTAAATCTATGAAAATAATGCTGGCCAAAATTACACACAAATCTAGAGAGCTTATCTGAGGTTCCTGGAGCTGTCTTGTCCAGTCATCTGATATCTCAAGTTATGCAGGAATGCACATCCAACAATTTCGCCTCCTATTTGAGAGGTGTCAGCCCAATTTTAACCTCTAGAGCACGAAAAATTCTTCCCATTATACCAACGTTTGTACCAATTCAAAACAGTAATGGCGAGTCTCCGTCTGCGCAGGACGCAGGCTTCCCATTTTCTATCACATAAATATTATTAAATACAGTATGGCCATCTATTTACATATAACTACTGTATTTCTGGAAAATATATACAGTATTTTCCACACTGCGGCCGGGCGGAGTTCGTTGCTAAACGACTCAAATTACTCCTTCCTTTAGGAGACGATTCCAGCCAGTTCTGGCTTGAGTGGCTGTTCTCCTAGTAGGTCTTACTACGATTTCATCTTCCGGCATCACTTGGTCAGCGTTATCTTCCATATCACTCGTGTCACTTTCCCTCAGATTTTCATTTACGTTTGTTTGAACACCAGTTAATTCCAAGGGAATCAATTTATTAATTGTGCGTAAACTTTCCTGGCCACGACACAACACTTTGACATTCCTGACAACACCTTGTGCATCTGGGTACAATGTCAATACTTTGCCCAGAGGCCACAATGTTCGATGTTGTTCAGTATCAATCAACACAATGTCACCTGGTTGAATGTTCTGTCGATTTACTGCCTCTGTCGCACCATAAAAGTGTTCACGTAGTGTAAGAAGATATTCCTTATGCCACACATTAGACCAATGATCAATTACTTTATTTAACATTTTAAATTTATTACACAACACTGCCGCATCATTGTAATCTTCATCACTTTCTTCCGGATTATCTCTATAGACAGGGGCAGCTTCCAATTTCCTTCCACATATTAGGTGAGAAGGTGTTAATACATCTGCATCAGGTGTATCACTCATGTACGAGAGAGGCCTATTATTTATACGATTTTCCGCCTCCACTAACACTGCACGGAATTCTTCCAAATTAATTCTCTTCCGGTGTAGTACTTTACGGAGACACCTCTTCACTGTGCCTATCAGTCTTTCGTACAGCCCCCCCTGCCAAGGGGCTCTAGGAGTAATAAATTTCCAGGTACACCCTCGCTGGGTTAACAGAGATTGAACATCGTTACTATTATTTAATTCTATCAAGTGTTGAGCACCTGCTACAAAATTTGTGGCATTATCCGAAATCATCAATCTCGGACAGGATCTCCTAGCTGCAAATTTTCGAAACAGCTGTATAAACTGTTCTGCAGACAAGTCCTGTGCCACTTCTAAATGAACTGCCCTAGTAGCAGTACAGGTGAACAAACAAACATACACTTTCAGTGGAACACCATTTGACGTACCTGTTAAAATTATTGGACCACTATAGTCTACACCTGTTACATCAAATGGTTTCACTAATTGTACATGCTCCTTTGGCAATGGTGGAGGACCTGGGTACATATAGGATCTGGCATCCACACGGCGACATATTACACAAGATTTAATCACCCTTTTTACACTTTGCCGTCCTTGTGGAATCCAGAAAGTTTCCCTAATACAATTTAAGGTATCTTGTACCCCACCATGCATTACATTTTTATGGGCATTTAGAACAATCAAATTTGTTAGATGATGAGTTTTGGGCAGTAAGATAGGGTGTTTAGCATAATCACCCAATTCAGCATTTTGTAACCTACCTCTGCACCTAATTACACTGTTCTCTAAATACAGCCCCAATTTCTCTATTATGGAACCTTTCACAATTTTTCTTTCCATCATCAATTTAATCTCATTTCCATAGATTTCCTCCTGTACCCTCTTTATCCAATATTCAAGAGGGTGTGAAAACTTAAATGAAATATTCATCTTGTTTAGAAATTTAAACACCAACTTAGTTACATTGATTAGTTTGAGTAAAGAAGAATACCTATTTATATCAATTGCTAAGGAAAGACAAACAATTGGAGCGGTGGTCACAGTAATTTCAACAGGAGTAATATACGCCTTTTGTACACGCCAATTAGCTTTATTTACCAACCAGCTCGGTCCTTTAAACCATGATACAACATTTACAAATTTAGCATAAGATAAACCTCGAGACAAGAAATCAGCTGGATTCTCCTCACCAGGTATATGATTAAATGTTAACATATGCTGACCCAAACTATTATACTTCTCTTGCATCTGATTATTTTCAGCGACTCTGTTTTGTACGTACACAATTTTACTGTTTCCATTACGAATCCATTGTAAGGATACCTCATTATCAGACCAAATTACAGTGTCACTAATATTTATCTCCTGCAACTTATTTCTTATATAATTAGCTAATTTGACACCTATAAATGGCTGTTAATTCCAACTGAGGTAAGGTACGTGATTTAATTGGAGACACTTTAGCCTTAGACATAACAAGAGAAATAACACTATTACATTGAAGATAAGCAACTGCTCCATACGCCAATTTTGAAGCATCACAAAAAATGTAGAGTACATTTTTCTCATTTTGATTGGCCATCTGGCGTGGGAACTCCAACATTGGAATTTTCTCATAATCACCAATTAATTCATCCCACCTGTTAATGAATTCCTCAGGTAGAATTTCATCCCAAGCACAGTTAAGTTTCCATGCTTCCTGTATTAATAATTTCGCTCTTATAGTAAGGGGTGACACTAAACCTAGTGGATCAAAACATTTGGAAACTTCAGCAAGCAAAACTCTCTTAGTTAATTTATTGGGCATACTGTAATTATTAGGTTTTAACATTAACAAATCTCTCTCAGTATCCTAAGTTAAACCCAATACATTACTACATTTTGGTACTTCATCTCCAGGGAAATCTTTACTTATTTTGTCCTTTAATTTGGACGAATTACTATTCCATTCCCTCAGAGGCATATTTGCACTTTGCATTATTTTATTAGCCTCTCCGTAAGTCATTAAGAGTTCCTCTTCAGTTGACGTCACACCCAGGAAATTGTCCACATAAAATTGTTTGCTCATTACTTTACTCAATGGACTTCCCATACGTTTAAGGTGTACATTTATCATGGCTTAAAGTAGGAATGGACTGGATGTAGCACCAAATAATACGCTCCTAAAGCGAAAGGTTTTCAGAGGGTTAAGTGGGTCAATAGGATTCTCAGGCCATAAGAAGCGGGTACAATCCCGGTCATCCTCTTGTAAACCCACTCTTAGGAAAGCTTTACTTATGTCAGCCGTGAAGGCATAATGCTTCACTCTGAAATTTAATAAGATATCTCCTAATTTTTCCGTCAACGACGGACCTGTCATCAGTCATTTAAACTAGATACATTTTTGTTACGCCTGGCACTACAATTAAACACAATTATCAGAGGAGTGGTCTTAGAATCTTTCTTCACTCCATGATGTGGCAAATAGTGACCATAAATTTTGGCTTGCTCAGGAGGTACCTCTTCTAGAAATTTATTAATTAATTGCTCAGCAATTATATCATTATAGACAGTTAATAATACTGGTGTCTTACTCAGTTCTCGGAGCTGAGCCTTTAATTGTCCATATGCCATTCTGTAATTAGTGGGCAATTCTGGATGGTTCAGTCTCCACGGAAGTCGTACCCAGTATTGTCCAGATTCAAATTTTACATCTCTCAGGTATTGTTCCTGAGTAAAAGAATCGTCTGGACTTTCTTCATTTACATTTATTCCAATGCTGTCTAATTCCCACAATTTATGCACTGGCTCAACACCATCCTCTATGGAAGAATTATACTGGGGTACGATTTCATGAGTAAGACACACAGTTATGGTATTTGTAGTTTCCTCTAGTCATGAATTATTATTACGAGGAATCCTACCATACATTACATGGCCTCCTGCAGTCTTCAAAAGGGTGACACCACATTTCTTTACCATACCCTTTACAAAGGAGGCATAATAGTCACTACCTATCAAAATATTTATTGGGCCTACAGAATCATCACTTACACCAGAAGGTGCTAAATTTACATTATGTGAAAGTCTTTCTGTAGCTTTACTAAGCCCTACTGTAGATATTTTCTCTGGAAGTCTATCTACAATTACTGCATTAACACGTTTTTTCTCATTGCCCAACCTGACAGTTACATAAACAGTGTCATACAATTGAGACCTTTTATCCGAGAGAAAACCAGATAATTTTAAAGTTGTGGGATCTCCCATCTGTACTTTCATACCATCAAGACATTTACGTTTTATGAAAGTACGCTGGGATCCCTGGTCTAATAATGCAGTTACATTTTTTGATTTATGCCTTTTATCATCAATTTTTACCTGTAACACAGGTAAGGCTACTTCAGCAAAACCATCATTATTAACATTAGCAGCAATTTTTACATTAGCCACTGTTGTGTCAGGATTGTCAACATTATCATTATTATCAACATTATCATATAGACCTTTACACATGACTATATGGTGTCTTCCTTTGTGACATTGATAACAGAAGTTTAATTTGGCATAACAATCCTTTACATTGTGATTACCTAAACATCTGATACATCTGTCAAGTTCCTCCAATCTTTCAACTTTATCATTCCATGAATTGTATGCATTGCAATTCTTAGAAAAATGAGTACCCTTGCAGAAAAGACAATCTCTCTTTTCTTTGACTGGTTTCTTATTAACTGGGCTACTCTTAGGAGGGTACTTATTCTTCTTACCTTGTGGAGAATCATTATTTCTGATTCCTGCTACTTGATATGCACCTATGCAACTCTTTTTAGGAAATGAATTTTGATTATTAACATTGGGATAATTTTTCCCTTTGTGAAACTTGACAGATACCTCAGAGTTATTATGTGTTGCATCTTTAAAATGAGTTAGTTGGCTGGTCTGCAACTGCACAATTAATTCTTGTAGACCTAGTCTTATTTCCTCCAGACCAAAATAACCCTTGTGATATTTGTTCGAGAGCCATTCAAGTGTTTTACAGCTTAATTTATTCTGTACCATGGCACTCAATAACCAGTCTGATTCCTTCAGATTATATTTATTACTTAAAGTTTTGAGAGTGCTCTCCAGTTTAACTCTAAACTGCTGTAAACCTTTGTAAGTGTGATCTGGAGATTTTAAATTAACAATGATATTCACTAGATCCAACCTACTTTGTTCTATATTACCATAAGTGACTTTCAACAAGTCAACTGCTTCCTTGTAAGAGTCATCTACATTGGGAAAGGCTTGTATGAGTATGTGAGCATCTCCTCTTACCTGTCCTTTGAGGTAAAATAATTTAGTTACACAGGCTAGGTCACTCCTGTCATGCACAGCTGCTTTAAAAATTGACCAAAATTCCTCCCAATTTTCTCCAGGATTAAATACAGGTAAACATAATTCTGGGAGTTTTGGCAAAGACATATTATTTGTTGGAGCAGACTGATTAACTGCCTGGTTTACACATTTTAATTTATTCAAGGCCTGACTTTTACAAGAAAGAATCTTTTCCTCTAATTCATAATACTGATTAATCATGAGATCTACTTCAGTCTCATCTACACAGTTTACTAACAAATCTCCTTCATATTTGTTGTAATATAATTTGTATGAATCATATCTATTCCCTAAAGCATCTAAATACAATTTTAAATCATCAGTATTCACAGTTTCTTGATTCATTAATTCTAAGCACTTATTGTATGCCTTTGTTACATGAACTTTTCTAGCCTGTAGTGATGCTTTCTTTACTCTATATTCCATATGTTTGTCTTCTATATTAATTTCCTCATTTTCAGCCATGATGCAATGTATTAAATTCAACTTTATTAATAGCACTGATTACAAGTTAAAACACTGATACAACTTACCTTTGAATAAATCCTAGCTAATTGAGCTTAGCAATTACTTGTAAGAAAATTATATAAATTTTAAATGTACATTAATACAATACTTTAGCCAGCCTTGGCTTATCAATATTATCATACAAATTAATATAAATCCTTGCCAGAATTTGGCATAGAAAATTAATATACACATTAATATAATTAGCAACACTTGTCTTATCAATTACATATACACTGATATAAATCTTGGCCAGAACAGTGTTATCAATTTAATATTATACAAATACATTAATATAAATCCTAGCCACTTTGGCTTTGCAAAATTAATATTATACACATTAATATAATTAGCTACACTTGGCTTATCAGATACACATACACTTATACACATTAATATAATCTTTAGCCAGACTTGACATCAAAATTAATATTGTAATAATTATAATCCACTACACATTAAGTAAATTTGTGAACTTAACATCCACCTCCTTCTGTCATTTCACATATAATTATTAAGTAATTAACTAATTAATGACTTCACTAATTACCTCCAGTTCAAGAAGGACCAACAGGCAAATTAAATGTGGAAAATTGCATCTAGCTGAATGTATCATTATGTACATAACAGTAAATGAACAAAGATAATTATTATTTATCAGTTAGACAAGTAGGAATTTGGGACACCTAGGTCGCAAAAAATGTCTCCCTTCGATACCTACCACTGTCATATCCACAA
>NW_027200866.1:0-16210 GCF_038502225.1 Cherax quadricarinatus
TAACACAGAAGACCAGTACAGTAACACAGAAGACCAGTACAGTAACACAGAAGACCAGTACAGTAACACAGAAGACCAGTACAGTAACACAGAAGACCAGTACAGTAACACAGAAGACCAGTACAGTAACACAGAAGACCAGTACAGTAACACAGAAGACCAGTACAGTAACACAGAAGACCAGTACAGTAACACAGAAGACCAGTACAGTAACACAGAAGACCAGTACAGTAACACAGAAGACCAGTACAGTAACACAGAAGACCAGTACACTAACACAGAAGACCAGTACAGTAACACAGAAGACGAGAACAGAAACACAGAGAACTAGAACACTAACACAGAAGACCAGTACAGTAACACAGAAGACCAGCACAGTAACAGAGAAGACCAGGATAGTAACACAGAAAAACAGTACACTAACACAGAAGACCAGTACACACACACATAAAACCAGAACACTAACACAGAAGACCAGTACAGTTGCACAGAAGACCAGTACTCTAACACAGAAGACCTGTACAGTAACACAGAAGACCTGGACAGTAACACAGAAGACCAGTAGAGAAGACCAGTACACTAACACAGAAGACCAGTACACTAACACAGAAGACCAGTACAGTAACACAGAAGACCAGTACAGTAACACAGAAGACCAGTACAGTAACACAGAAGACCAGTACAGTAACACAGAAGACCAGTACAGTAACACAGAAGACCAGTACAGTAACACAGAAGACCAGTACAGTAACACAGAAGACCAGTACAGTAACACAGAAGACCAGTACAGTAACACAGAAGACCAGTACAGTAACACAGAAGACCAGTACAGTAACACAGAAGACCAGTACAGTAACACAGAAGACCAGTACAGTAACACAGAAGACCAGTACAGTAACACAGAAGACCAGTACAGTAACACAGAAGACCAGTACAGTAACACAGAAGACCAGTACAGTAACACAGAAGACCAGTACAGTAACACAGAAGACCAGTACAGTAACACAGAAGACCAGTACAGTAACACAGAAGACCAGTACAGTAACACAGAAGACCAGTACAGTAACACAGAAGACCAGTACAGTAACACAGAAGACCAGTACAGTAACACAGAAGACCAGTACAGTAACACAGAAGACCAGTACAGTAACACAGAAGACCAGTACAGTAACACAGAAGACCAGTACAGTAACACAGAAGACGAGTACAGTAACACAGAAGACCAGTACAGTAACACAGAAGACCAGTACAGTAACACAGAAGACCAGTACAGTAACACAGAAGACCAGTACAGTAACACAGAAGACCAGTACAGTAACACAGAAGACCAGTACAGTAACACAGAAGACCAGTACAGTAACACAGAAGACCAGTACAGTAACACAGAAGACCAGTACAGTAACACAGAAGACCAGTACAGTAACACAGAAGACCAGTACAGTAACACAGAAGACCAGTACAGTAACACAGAAGACCAGTACAGTAACACAGAAGACCAGTACAGTAACACAGAAGACCAGTACAGTAACACAGAAGACCAGTACAGTAACACAGAAGACCAGTACAGTAACACAGAAGACCAGTACAGTAACACAGAAGACCAGTACAGTAACACAGAAGACCAGTACAGTAACACAGAAGACCAGTACAGTAACACAGAAGACCAGTACAGTAACACAGAAGACCAGTACAGTAACACAGAAGACCAGTACAGTAACACAGAAGACCAGTACAGTAACACAGAAGACCAGTACAGTAACACAGAAGACCAGTACAGTAACACAGAAGACCAGTACAGTAACACAGAAGACCAGTACAGTAACACAGAAGACCAGTACAGTAACACAGAAGACCAGTACAGTAACACAGAAGACCAGTACAGTAACACAGAAGACCAGTACAGTAACACAGAAGACCAGTACAGTAACACAGAAGACCAGTACAGTAACACAGAAGACCAGTACAGTAACACAGAAGACCAGTACAGTAACACAGAAGACCAGTACAGTAACACAGAAGACCAGTACAGTAACACAGAAGACCAGTACAGTAACACAGAAGACCAGTACAGTAACACAGAAGACCAGTACAGTAACACAGAAGACCAGTACAGTAACACAGAAGACCAGTACAGTAACACAGAAGACCAGTACAGTAACACAGAAGACCAGTACAGTAACACAGAAGACCAGTACAGTAACACAGAAGACCAGTACAGTAACACAGAAGACCAGTACAGTAACACAGAAGACCAGTACAGTAACACAGAAGACCAGTACAGTAACACAGAAGACCAGTACAGTAACACAGAAGACCAGTACAGTAACACAGAAGACCAGTACAGTAACACAGAAGACCAGTACAGTAACACAGAAGACCAGTACAGTAACACAGAAGACCAGTACAGTAACACAGAAGACCAGTACAGTAACACAGAAGACCAGTACAGTAACACAGAAGACCAGTACAGTAACACAGAAGACCAGTACAGTAACACAGAAGACCAGTACAGTAACACAGAAGACCAGTACAGTAACACAGAAGACCAGTACAGTAACACAGAAGACCAGTACAGTAACACAGAAGACCAGTACAGTAACACAGAAGACCAGTACAGTAACACAGAAGACCAGTACAGTAACACAGAAGACCAGTACAGTAACACAGAAGACCAGTACAGTAACACAGAAGACCAGTACAGTAACACAGAAGACCAGTACAGTAACACAGAAGACCAGTACAGTAACACAGAAGACCAGTACAGTAACACAGAAGACCAGTACAGTAACACAGAAGACCAGTACAGTAACACAGAAGACCAGTACAGTAACACAGAAGACCAGTACAGTAACACAGAAGACCAGTACAGTAACACAGAAGACCAGTACAGTAACACAGAAGACCAGTACAGTAACACAGAAGACCAGTACAGTAACACAGAAGACCAGTACAGTAACACAGAAGACCAGTACAGTAACACAGAAGACCAGTACAGTAACACAGAAGACCAGTACAGTAACACAGAAGACCAGTACAGTAACACAGAAGACCAGTACAGTAACACAGAAGACCAGTACAGTAACACAGAAGACCAGTACAGTAACACAGAAGACCAGTACAGTAACACAGAAGACCAGTACAGTAACACAGAAGACCAGTACAGTAACACAGAAGACCAGTACAGTAACACAGAAGACCAGTACAGTAACACAGAAGACCAGTACAGTAACACAGAAGACCAGTACAGTAACACAGAAGACCAGTACAGTAACACAGAAGACCAGTACAGTAACACAGAAGACCAGTACAGTAACACAGAAGACCAGTACAGTAACACAGAAGACCAGTACAGTAACACAGAAGACCAGTACAGTAACACAGAAGACCAGTACAGTAACACAGAAGACCAGTACAGTAACACAGAAGACCAGTACAGTAACACAGAAGACCAGTACAGTAACACAGAAGACCAGTACAGTAACACAGAAGACCAGTACAGTAACACAGAAGACCAGTACAGTAACACAGAAGACCAGTACAGTAACACAGAAGACCAGTACAGTAACACAGAAGACCAGTACAGTAACACAGAAGACCAGTACAGTAACACAGAAGACCAGTACAGTAACACAGAAGACCAGTACAGTAACACAGAAGACCAGTACAGTAACACAGAAGACCAGTACAGTAACACAGAAGACCAGTACAGTAACACAGAAGACCAGTACAGTAACACAGAAGACCAGTACAGTAACACAGAAGACCAGTACAGTAACACAGAAGACCAGTACAGTAACACAGAAGACCAGTACAGTAACACAGAAGACCAGTACAGTAACACAGAAGACCAGTACAGTAACACAGAAGACCAGTACAGTAACACAGAAGACCAGTACAGTAACACAGAAGACCAGTACAGTAACACAGAAGACCAGTACAGTAACACAGAAGACCAGTACAGTAACACAGAAGACCAGTACAGTAACACAGAAGACCAGTACAGTAACACAGAAGACCAGTACAGTAACACAGAAGACCAGTACAGTAACACAGAAGACCAGTACAGTAACACAGAAGACCAGTACAGTAACACAGAAGACCAGTACAGTAACACAGAAGACCAGTACAGTAACACAGAAGACCAGTACAGTAACACAGAAGACCAGTACAGTAACACAGAAGACCAGTACAGTAACACAGAAGACCAGTACAGTAACACAGAAGACCAGTACAGTAACACAGAAGACCAGTACAGTAACACAGAAGACCAGTACAGTAACACAGAAGACCAGTACAGTAACACAGAAGACCAGTACAGTAACACAGAAGACCAGTACAGTAACACAGAAGACCAGTACAGTAACACAGAAGACCAGTACAGTAACACAGAAGACCAGTACAGTAACACAGAAGACCAGTACAGTAACACAGAAGACCAGTACAGTAACACAGAAGACCAGTACAGTAACACAGAAGACCAGTACAGTAACACAGAAGACCAGTACAGTAACACAGAAGACCAGTACAGTAACACAGAAGACCAGTACAGTAACACAGAAGACCAGTACAGTAACACAGAAGACCAGTACAGTAACACAGAAGACCAGTACAGTAACACAGAAGACCAGTACAGTAACACAGAAGACCAGTACAGTAACACAGAAGACCAGTACAGTAACACAGAAGACCAGTACAGTAACACAGAAGACCAGTACAGTAACACAGAAGACCAGTACAGTAACACAGAAGACCAGTACAGTAACACAGAAGACCAGTACAGTAACACAGAAGACCAGTACAGTAACACAGAAGACCAGTACAGTAACACAGAAGACCAGTACAGTAACACAGAAGACCAGTACAGTAACACAGAAGACCAGTACAGTAACACAGAAGACCAGTACAGTAACACAGAAGACCAGTACAGTAACACAGAAGACCAGTACAGTAACACAGAAGACCAGTACAGTAACACAGAAGACCAGTACAGTAACACAGAAGACCAGTACAGTAACACAGAAGACCAGTACAGTAACACAGAAGACCAGTACAGTAACACAGAAGACCAGTACAGTAACACAGAAGACCAGTACAGTAACACAGAAGACCAGTACAGTAACACAGAAGACCAGTACAGTAACACAGAAGACCAGTACAGTAACACAGAAGACCAGTACAGTAACACAGAAGACCAGTACAGTAACACAGAAGACCAGTACAGTAACACAGAAGACCAGTACAGTAACACAGAAGACCAGTACAGTAACACAGAAGACCAGTACAGTAACACAGAAGACCAGTACAGTAACACAGAAGACCAGTACAGTAACACAGAAGACCAGTACAGTAACACAGAAGACCAGTACAGTAACACAGAAGACCAGTACAGTAACACAGAAGACCAGTACAGTAACACAGAAGACCAGTACAGTAACACAGAAGACCAGTACAGTAACACAGAAGACCAGTACAGTAACACAGAAGACCAGTACAGTAACACAGAAGACCAGTACAGTAACACAGAAGACCAGTACAGTAACACAGAAGACCAGTACAGTAACACAGAAGACCAGTACAGTAACACAGAAGACCAGTACAGTAACACAGAAGACCAGTACAGTAACACAGAAGACCAGTACAGTAACACAGAAGACCAGTACAGTAACACAGAAGACCAGTACAGTAACACAGAAGACCAGTACAGTAACACAGAAGACCAGTACAGTAACACAGAAGACCAGTACAGTAACACAGAAGACCAGTACAGTAACACAGAAGACCAGTACAGTAACACAGAAGACCAGTACAGTAACACAGAAGACCAGTACAGTAACACAGAAGACCAGTACAGTAACACAGAAGACCAGTACAGTAACACAGAAACAGTAACAGAAGACCAGTACAGTAACACAGAAGACCAGTACAGTAACACAGAAGACCAGTACAGTAACACAGAAGACCAGTACAGTAACACAGAAGACCAGTACAGTAACACAGAAGACCAGTACAGTAACACAGAAGACCAGTACAGTAACACAGAAGACCAGTACAGTAACACAGAAGACCAGTACAGTAACACAGAAGACCAGTACAGTAACACAGAAGACCAGTACAGTAACACAGAAGACCAGTACAGTAACACAGAAGACCAGTACAGTAACACAGAAGACCAGTACAGTAACACAGAAGACCAGTACAGTAACACAGAAGACCAGTACAGTAACACAGAAGACCAGTACAGTAACACAGAAGACCAGTACAGTAACACAGAAGACCAGTACAGTAACACAGAAGACCAGTACAGTAACACAGAAGACCAGTACAGTAACACAGAAGACCAGTACAGTAACACAGAAGACCAGTACAGTAACACAGAAGACCAGTACAGTAACACAGAAGACCAGTACAGTAACACAGAAGACCAGTACAGTAACACAGAAGACCAGTACAGTAACACAGAAGACCAGTACAGTAACACAGAAGACCAGTACAGTAACACAGAAGACCAGTACAGTAACACAGAAGACCAGTACAGTAACACAGAAGACCAGTACAGTAACACAGAAGACCAGTACAGTAACACAGAAGACCAGTACAGTAACACAGAAGACCAGTACAGTAACACAGAAGACCAGTACAGTAACACAGATAACCAGTACAGTAACACAGAAGAACAGTACAGTAACTCAGAAGACCAGTACAATAACACAGAAGAGCAGTACAGTAAAAAAGAAGACCAGTACAATAACACAGAGGACCAGTACAGTAACACAGAAGACAGTACAGTAACACAGAAGACCAGTACTGTAACACAGAAGACCAGTACAGTAACACAGAAGACCAGTACAGTAACACAGAAGACCAGTACAGTAACACAGAAGACCAGTACAGTAACACAGAAGACCAGTACAGTAACACAGAAGACCAGTACAGTAACACAGAAGACCAGTACAGTAACACAGAAGACCAGTACAGTAACACAGAAGACCAGTACAGTAACACAGAAGACCAGTACAGTAACACAGAAGACCAGTACAGTAACACAGAAGACCAGTACAGTAACACAGAAGACCAGTACAGTAACACAGAAGACCAGTACAGTAACACAGAAGACCAGTACAGTAACACAGAAGACCAGTACAGTAACACAGAAGACCAGTACAGTAACACAGAAGACCAGTACAGTAACACAGAAGACAGTACAGTAACACAGAAGACCAGTACAGTAACACAGAAGACCAGTACAGTAACACAGAAGACCAGTACAGTAACACAGAAGACCAGTACAGTAACACAGAAGACCAGTACAGTAACACAGAAGACCAGTACAGTAACACAGAAGACCAGTACAGTAACACAGAAGACCAGTACAGTAACACAGAAGACCAGTACAGTAACACAGAAGACCAGTACAGTAACACAGAAGACCAGTACAGTAACACAGAAGACCAGTACAGTAACACAGAAGACCAGTACAGTAACACAGAAGACCAGTACAGTAACACAGAAGACCAGTACAGTAACACAGAAGACCAGTACAGTAACACAGAAGACCAGTACAGTAACACAGAAGACCAGTACAGTAACACAGAAGACCAGTACAGTAACACAGAAGACCAGTACAGTAACACAGAAGACCAGTACAGTAACACAGAAGACCAGTACAGTAACACAGAAGACCAGTACAGTAACACAGAAGACCAGTACAGTAACACAGAAGACCAGTACAGTAACACAGAAGACCAGTACAGTAACACAGAAGACCAGTACAGTAACACAGAAGACCAGTACAGTAACACAGAAGACCAGTACAGTAACACAGAAGACCAGTACAGTAACACAGAAGACCAGTACAGTAACACAGAAGACCAGTACAGTAACACAGAAGACCAGTACAGTAACACAGAAGACCAGTACAGTAACACAGAAGACCAGTACAGTAACACAGAAGACCAGTACAGTAACACAGAAGACCAGTACAGTAACACAGAAGACCAGTACAGTAACACAGAAGACCAGTACAGTAACACAGAAGACCAGTACAGTAACACAGAAGACCAGTACAGTAACACAGAAGACCAGTACAGTAACACAGAAGACCAGTACAGTAACACAGAAGACCAGTACAGTAACACAGAAGACCAGTACAGTAACACAGAAGACCAGTACAGTAACACAGAAGACCAGTACAGTAACACAGAAGACCAGTACAGTAACACAGAAGACCAGTACAGTAACACAGAAGACCAGTACAGTAACACAGAAGACCAGTACAGTAACACAGAAGACCAGTACAGTAACACAGAAGACCAGTACAGTAACACAGAAGACCAGTACAGTAACACAGAAGACCAGTACAGTAACACAGAAGACCAGTACAGTAACACAGAAGACCAGTACAGTAACACAGAAGACCAGTACAGTAACACAGAAGACCAGTACAGTAACACAGAAGACCAGTACAGTAACACAGAAGACCAGTACAGTAACACAGAAGACCAGTACAGTAACACAGAAGACCAGTACAGTAACACAGAAGACCAGTACAGTAACACAGAAGACCAGTACAGTAACACAGAAGACCAGTACAGTAACACAGAAGACCAGTACAGTAACACAGAAGACCAGTACAGTAACACAGAAGACCAGTACAGTAACACAGAAGACCAGTACAGTAACACAGAAGACCAGTACAGTAACACAGAAGACCAGTACAGTAACACAGAAGACCAGTACAGTAACACAGAAGACCAGTACAGTAACACAGAAGACCAGTACAGTAACACAGAAGACCAGTACAGTAACACAGAAGACCAGTACAGTAACACAGAAGACCAGTACAGTAACACAGAAGACCAGTACAGTAACACAGAAGACCAGTACAGTAACACAGAAGACCAGTACAGTAACACAGAAGACCAGTACAGTAACACAGAAGACCAGTACAGTAACACAGAAGACCAGTACAGTAACACAGAAGACCAGTACAGTAACACAGAAGACCAGTACAGTAACACAGAAGACCAGTACAGTAACACAGAAGACCAGTACAGTAACACAGAAGACCAGTACAGTAACACAGAAGACCAGTACAGTAACACAGAAGACCAGTACAGTAACACAGAAGACCAGTACAGTAACACAGAAGACCAGTACAGTAACACAGAAGACCAGTACAGTAACACAGAAGACCAGTACAGTAACACAGAAGACCAGTACAGTAACACAGAAGACCAGTACAGTAACACAGAAGACCAGTACAGTAACACAGAAGACCAGTACAGTAACACAGAAGACCAGTACAGTAACACAGAAGACCAGTACAGTAACACAGAAGACCAGTACAGTAACACAGAAGACCAGTACAGTAACACAGAAGACCAGTACAGTAACACAGAAGACCAGTACAGTAACACAGAAGACCAGTACAGTAACACAGAAGACCAGTACAGTAACACAGAAGACCAGTACAGGAACACAGAAGACCAGTACAGTAACACAGAAGACCAGTACAGTAACACAGAAGACCAGTACAGTAACACAGAAGACCAGTACAGTAACACAGAAGACCAGTACAGTAACACAGAAGACCAGTACAGTAACACAGAAGACCAGTACAGTAACACAGAAGACCAGTACAGTAACACAGAAGACCAGTACAGTAACACAGAAGACCAGTACAGTAACACAGAAGACCAGTACAGTAACACAGAAGACCAGTACAGTAACACAGAAGACCAGTACAGTAACACAGAAGACCAGTACAGTAACACAGAAGACCAGTACAGTAACACAGAAGACCAGTACAGTAACACAGAAGACCAGTACAGTAACACAGAAGACCAGTACAGTAACACAGAAGACCAGTACAGTAACACAGAAGACCAGTACAGTAACACAGAAGACCAGTACAGTAACACAGAAGACCAGTACAGTAACACAGAAGACCAGTACAGTAACACAGAAGACCAGTACAGTAACACAGAAGACCAGTACAGTAACACAGAAGACCAGTACAGTAACACAGAAGACCAGTACAGTAACACAGAAGACCAGTACAGTAACACAGAAGACCAGTACAGTAACACAGAAGACCAGTACAGTAACACAGAAGACCAGTACAGTAACACAGAAGACCAGTACAGTAACACAGAAGACCAGTACAGTAACACAGAAGACCAGTACAGTAACACAGAAGACCAGTACAGTAACACAGAAGACCAGTACAGTAACACAGAAGACCAGTACAGTAACACAGAAGACCAGTACAGTAACACAGAAGACCAGTACAGTAACACAGAAGACCAGTACAGTAACACAGAAGACCAGTACAGTAACACAGAAGACCAGTACAGTAACACAGAAGACCAGTACAGTAACACAGAAGACCAGTACAGTAACACAGAAGACCAGTACAGTAACACAGAAGACCAGTACAGTAACACAGAAGACCAGTACAGTAACACAGAAGACCAGTACAGTAACACAGAAGACCAGTACAGTAACACAGAAGACCAGTACAGTAACACAGAAGACCAGTACAGTAACACAGAAGACCAGTACAGTAACACAGAAGACCAGTACAGTAACACAGAAGACCAGTACAGTAACACAGAAGACCAGTACAGTAACACAGAAGACCAGTACAGTAACACAGAAGACCAGTACAGTAACACAGAAGACCAGTACAGTAACACAGAAGACCAGTACAGTAACACAGAAGACTACAGTACAGTAACACAGAAGACCAGTACAGTAACACAGAAGACCAGTACAGTAACACAGAAGACCAGTACAGTAACACAGAAGACCAGTACAGTAACACAGAAGACCAGTACAGTAACACAGAAGACCAGTACAGTAACACAGAAGACCAGTACAGTAACACAGAAGACCAGTACAGTAACACAGAAGACCAGTACAGTAACACAGAAGACCAGTACAGTAACACAGAAGACCAGTACAGTAACACAGAAGACCAGTACAGTAACACAGAAGACCAGTACAGTAACACAGAAGACCAGTACAGTAACACAGAAGACCAGTACAGTAACACAGAAGACCAGTACAGTAACACAGAAGACCAGTACAGTAACACAGAAGACCAGTACAGTAACACAGAAGACCAGTACAGTAACACAGAAGACCAGTACAGTAACACAGAAGACCAGTACAGTAACACAGAAGACCAGTACAGTAACACAGAAGACCAGTACAGTAACACAGAAGACCAGTACAGTAACACAGAAGACCAGTACAGTAACACAGAAGACCAGTACAGTAACACAGAAGACCAGTACAGTAACACAGAAGACCAGTACAGTAACACAGAAGACCAGTACAGTAACACAGAAGACCAGTACAGTAACACAGAAGACCAGTACAGTAACACAGAAGACCAGTACAGTAACACAGAAGACCAGTACAGTAACACAGAAGACCAGTACAGTAACACAGAAGACCAGTACAGTAACACACAGAAGTAACACAGAAGACAGTACAGTAACAGAAGACCAGTACACAACCTGAGGACTCCTATTATTTATGCTTCTTGATATGAAGCCAAGGATTCTATTAGCTTTATTGCGAACACTTATGCACTGTTTTCTTGGTTTCAGATTACTGCTAACCAGAACTCCTAAATCTTTTTCGCAATCCGTAATATTAAGATCTACATTATTTAGTTTATATGTGGCATGGTTATTGTCCTGTCCAACATTTAGAACTTTGCATTTGTCTATATTAAACTGCATCTGCCACTTCTCCGACCACTGCATCAGTCTATTCAAATCTTCCTGGAGTGCTCGAATGTCCTCGTCAGAATGAATTCGACGGCCTATTTTGGTGTCATCGGCAAACTTGCCGATGTCGCTCTTTATGCCCTCATCTATGTCGTTTATGTAGATTGTGAACAGCAGGGGACCCAACACTGACCCCTGTGGAACACCGCTCGTGACGCTTCCCCACTCTGATTTCTCCCCATTTATGCAAACTCTCTGCTGCCTATTTGTCAACCATGCCTCTATCCAGGAAAAAATTTCTCCTCCTATTCCATGTGCTTTAATTTTCCTCAATAGTCTCTGATGTGGGACCCTGTCAAAAGCCTTACTGAAGTCCATATACACAATATCATATTCATTACCATGATCTACCTCCTCAAATACCTTAGTGAAAAAAGTTAATAAATTCGTAAGGCAGGAACGCCCCTTTGTAAAACCATGCTGAGATTCGTTGATTAATTTATGCTTTTCAAGGTGGCTACGAACTGCCTCGGCAATTATTGATTCCATAAATTTTCCCACTATGGAGGTTAGGCTTATTGGTCTATAGTTCGAAGCTAAGGACCTGTCACCTGTTTTGAAAATAGGTATCACATTTGCCATTTTCCACTTATCTGGCACCATGCCAGTTTGTAGTGATATGTTGAAAAGATTAGCCAAAGGTGTGCTAAGCTCCTCTTTACATTCCTTTAGAACCCTTGCATACAGTTCATCAGGGCCTGGGGATTTGTTAGGTTTTAATTTATCTATTTGCCTAAGGACCATGTCACTTGTGACCCTAATAGTGCACAGTTTATTATCGTCCTGTTCTACATAATTTATCATTACTGGAATATCGCTGGTATCCTCCTGTGTAAAAACTGAGAGGAAGTATGTGTTAAAAATTCTACACATTTCCTTATCACTGTCAGTGAGCTGACCCGAGGAACTTTTGAGTGGGCCTATCTTGTCCCTGATCTTACTTCTGTATACCTGAAAGAATCCTTTTGGGTTAGTCTTCGATTCTCTTGCAACTTTAACCTCATAATCTCTTTTTGCTTTTCTAATTCCCTTTTTTATTTCTCTCTTTAACTGAATATATCGATTTCTTAATTGCCCCTCTCCTCTTTTGATTTGCCTATATATGCCTCTCTTTTGACCAATCAGATATTTTAATCTATTGTTCATCCATTTAGGATCATTTTTGTTTGATCTGATTTCCCTATTTGGAACATAATTTGACTGAGCAGCTAGAACTATGCCCTGGAAAGCATCATATCGGCAACCATCACCACCTACCTGACCCCTAGTCAGGTCATTCCAGTTCAGCCCACCTAAGTAATTTTTCAGTCCTATGAAATCAGCCAAGCGAAAGTCAGGGACGGAGACTTGATTGCCATTATTAGGGGAATTCCATGATATGTTAAAACTGAGTGATTTGTGATCACTCTCCCCAAGCTCATCATTAACCTCAAGATTATTAATTAGTGTTTCCCTACTGGCAAGAACCAAGTCAAGGAGGTTATTTCCCCTAGTTGGCTCTGTCACAAACTGTTTTAAAAAACAATCCTGGATCGTATCAAGAAAGTCACCCGACTCTAAATTTCCTGTCAAATTGCTCCAGTCAATCTGTCTATAGTTGAAATCTCCCATTAGCACAACATTTTCGTATGTAGATGCCTTACGAATTTCGTCCCATAGAAGTTTACTGCACTCCCTATCAAGATTTGGGGCCCTGTAAATCACACCCAAAATTAGTTTTTCTCGGCCCTCGAGAAGCTGTAACCAAACAGATTCAGTGGCTGACGCTTCTAATTTAATATCTTGTCTAACACAACAATTTAAATTGTCTCTGACATACATCGCTACTCCACCACCTTTCCTGTTGACCCTGTCAGTGTGGAATAATTTATAGCCTTGTATGTGACATTCAGAGGGCATCTCTCTATCTTTCAGATTGAGCCAGGTCTCTGTTATAGCAATAATATCTATGTTTCCTGCACTTGCAATTAATCTTAGCTCATCTATCTTATTTCTAACACTCCTGCTATTAGTATAGTAAACCTTAAGGGAGCTAGTCCCTTGCTGCCCTCTGCTGTCCCCCTTTGTTTGCTGACCTGTTCTATTGTCTTTATTTATAACTTCATGCTGAATGCCTTTTATACATTTACTGTTTCCAACCCTAGTGTTGCAACCTGCTTGTTTCCCACACACACCCATACCTCTATCTTCCATCAGTTTAAAATCATAGGCATTTCACCAATGGCCTTCTCAATCGAGTCTGCAAGTGCTACCACCCCTGCCCCAGAGAGATGAACCCCATCCCTTGCATACATATCATGTTTGCCATAAAAGTTGTTCCAGTTGTCAATGAATGGGATTGCAAGTTCCTTGCAGTATCTGTCTAGCCAGCAATTTACACCAATTGCCCTAGACAACCATTCATTTCCTACTCCCCTTCTAGGCAAGATGCTACATATGATTGGGATCCCTCCCTTAGACTTAATGAAATCTATAGCTGACCTGTACTTATCTAGCAGCTCTTCTCTCCTACCCTTCCCAATATCATTTCCACCAGCACTGAGACAGATAATGGGCTTGTTCCCATTACCTGACATGATATTATCCAGTCTGTTGACAATGTCCCCAACACCAGCTCCAGGGAAGCACACTCTATCTCTCATCTTCTTATTCCTATTACAAAAAGCACGGTCAACATATCTTACCTGAGAGTCACCAACCACAAGAATGCGCTTACCTTCATTAGCAGGGGCAGTAGTACCCTTACCTTCACTGGCCACTGAAGTACATTCATCCTGGAGAACAGAGAAGCGATTTCCTACCTTCAGATCTTCACTCTTAACTTTCCTTACTCTGATGCGCCTCCCATTACTGTGAACAACTCGCCACTTGTAGCAGGTGCTGGGCTGCACCTCACTGCTGGTAGCCGTTGCTACCTCCCCACCTACAGCCTCCTCACAGTGAGAGACAGACTGCACCTCACTGCTAGAAGCCTCATTCCCCACATCTCCAACCACCTCACACTCTCTCCCAGGCCCATTGAGGTGGACCTTCAGCCTCCTAATCTCCTCCTGGAGAAGCAAGACCTCCTCCTTCAACTCTTCAACCTCAGTTTTTAAAACACTGCAGAAGCAAGCCATGCTTTGTAACCGTCCACGCTAATCCCCAAAGCAGCTCAGGGTCTGTGACCTCACGTGAAGACCAGTGCAGTAACACAGAAGACCAGTACAGTAACAGAGAAGACCAGTACAGTAACACAGAAGACCAGTACAGTAACACAGAAGACCAGTGCAGTAACACAGAAGACCAGTACACTAACACAGAAGACCAGTACTCTTGCACAGAAGACCAGTACACTAGCACAGAAGACCAGTACAGTAACACAGTTCACCAGTAAACTAACACAGAAGACCAGTGCAGAAACACAGAAGATCAGTGCACTAACACAGAAGACCAGTACACTAACACAGAAGACCTGTACAGAAATATAGAACACCAGTACACTAACACAGAAGACCAGTACACTAACTCAGAAGACCAATACAGAAACACAAATGATCAGTACAGTAACACAGAAGACCAGTACAGTAACACAGAAGACCAGTACTGTAACACGGAAAACCAGTACAGTAATACGGAAAACCAGTACTGTATCACAGAAGACCAGTACAGAAGCGCATAAAACCAGTTCACTAACACAGAAGACCAGCACAGTAACAGAGAAGACCAGTACTTAAAGACAGATGACAGTACAGTAACACAGAATACCAGTACAGTAACGTAGACGACCAGTAAAGTAACTCAGAAGACCAGTACAGAAACACAGAAGACAAGTACACTAACACAGAAGACCAGTACACTAGCACAGAAGACCAGTACAGTTACACAGAAGAGCAGTACAATAACACAGAAGACCAGTACAGCAACACAGAAGACAAGTACAGAAACACATAAAACCAATGCACTAAAACGGGAGACCATTACAGTAACAGAGAAGACCAGTACTTAAGGACAGAATACCAGTACACTAGCACAGAAGACCAGTACAGATACACAGAAGACCAGCACAGTAACAGAGAAGACAAGTACTTAAAGACAGAAGACCAGTACAGTAACACAGAAGACCAGTACAGTTACACAGAAGACCGGCACAGTAACAGAGAAGACCAGTACTTAAAGACAGAAGACCAGTACAGTAACACAGAAGACCAGTACAGTAACACAGAAGACCAGTACAGAAACACAAAAAACCAGTGCACTAACACAGAAGACCTCCACAGTAACAGAGAAGACCAGTACTTAAGGACAGAACACCAGAACACTAACACAGAAGACCAGTACAGATACACAGAAGACCAGCACAGTAACAGAGAAGTCCAGTACAGTAACACAGAAGACCAGTACAGTAACACAGAAGACCAGTACACTAG